>NC_045442.1:124599754-124899754 GCF_002776525.5 Piliocolobus tephrosceles | reverse complement strand
TCCTTAATTACTTACCACCAAATCCCATTTCAAGCCTTTGTCACACTTAACTGATTAGGGCTTAAGCTTTTGAAAAAGGAGTTTTCAGAAAATGTAATCCTCTGATTCTATCTTGCAAAAGACTAAGAAAATGTGGCGTGTGGATTAAAATTCCCTGGAATTTTGTTTGAATTTTCCTATGGGTAGTGTTTAGATGCACATTCAAGCAAATGTACGTTTCACTCTTTGAAACTGCAGAATGTTTGATGCTTCTTTGTAATGCGCCTTCTTAGCAGCATGGCTGGGTGTCTTGAGATAGCACAGTACTTGAATAAATAGTGTGATCTCTTTTTATGTTTATATATGTAGACCCAGAGGTCTAGTCTATTTTTGCATGAGAAAATATCTATAACTTTTTCCTAGAGAAAACTGATTTTATTTTATTTCAGTAGACACATATTCTCTCTGTTCTGAATACTTTAAGCTATTCCTCTCACGAGAAGGGGTTTACTTGCTGGTTTTCTTCTCTATAAAAATAATAAAATTCAAACATGATGTGATGTGTTAACATTTCCTTCTGCCAGCTCCAGCTATGGGAAATTGCTAATGGTTGAGTTTTCCTTTATTAATTTCTAAAAGGAAGTGCTAATGGATGCTTAGCAATGTTCGCCTTTTTCGGCGAAAGAAATTGCATTTATTTTATTTTAAAAAGAAACAAAAATTCCTTCCCTCTTGTTGCAATACTTTGTTCTCCTAAAGCACTTTTAGTTGCAGATCTCAAGTGTACTATAAATATTAACAAATCTCTTTGTCCAGGAACTAGGAAAGAATCCCAGGAGGAAAGTCCTTCTTTTCATTACAATGGCAAATACTTCAGCTGCCTCTGCTTCAGAACTCGGAATTATGTAAGTTACTTCCCACTGAATTACGTTCATCAAAAGTAATTGAGAAACCGCAATTACTTTTGCACCAAACTAATATTTACAAAGTAGAGTAATTCATGTTCTTCCTATACGAGAGTTATTTATGTCTACTGTTCATATCACCCCTCTAAATATGTCCCCAGTAAAATGTATGCCAATTTATGTTTATTGAATGACTAGTGCAGATGATTTAAAGAGTTCCCATTTTAGAGGACAGATTTCCTCCATTATTCACCATTATCTTATATTCCAGAAACATAGCCGACTGAGGAAATCCATTTGACCTTTTTAGAGAAACTTGGTTATCATAACGTTCCTTGTGTTACCATCCCCACTAACACGGTAGAACGAATCATGTTTTGCTGTTGCCATGGCATTAAATTTTAATTCCTCCCATCCACAGCAAAGCTAATTGCAGCTGAATGACTCCCATGTTTGTGTGACTGCACTTCAGTTTATTGGTGTAGGGTTATACGTGCCACCAGTGGTTTCATCCTCTGACCTACACTGGATGTTCTGCAGTGGTTATGACAAGACACATCAACTACAGCCCTAGGAACTTGAAATGTATCCACTTCTTTCTCACCCCAGCTATTCAGGTGAAATCCTGGTCTGGCTGGGATGGGTAGATGCCAAAAGGACCTCCCAAAAATAGCCACAAAGTATTCGAATCAGGAGGAATCCCAGACCTCCCCCTAATCCATTCAACCTTGTCTCCCAATTCCCGCTTCTGGGACTTTTCAGTCTGACTTCACTGTTGGGTAGGTCTGGAAGGTGAGCGTGACCCTGGCAGAGTGGGACTAGGTAGGGTGAATGATGCAAGGAGATTCAGTGGCCTCTCTCCAGTCTCTTCTCCTGCAAGGGACAACCCAATGGCTTCCAAATATCCTTGTGTGCCAGCCACCACCTGTCCTCGATTACTGCAAGGCAACTGAAGAGCAAAGAGACAGAGAGAGCTCAGGAGGGGAGGAATACAGCGGATGACCAAGCAGATGACACGGCCAGGAAGAAGTCAGTGTGCCCAAGGGTTTCTATGGAGCTGGCCCGGAACACTTCTCAGTCAGATCCCCTAAAACTCACCTTTAGATATAGACCCAAATTGGAGTGCTTAGGGCTCTCAATGTTAATGATTAAGGCCTAAAATATGGTATTAATATTTGAAAACCTTCATATTGGTGACTGGAGGGAAATTAAATATATTCCCTGGCTATAGGAGGCCTCACGAACCTCCTCGATCCATGGTTCCGTCTGAGCTCTGTGCTGAGAGTTAAAGAGAGAAAGAGAAGACTTGGTACATGCTCTCAGGCTTACTCAGGAGACAATAATTGAATTAAAGTGTCATTAGGGAGCTCCAGTAATAAGAAGGATAGAAGCCTCAAGTCCCCAGAGACACAGGAAACAGAAAGTCCATACATCACAGGTGACTTGGAAAAGGTCTAATACAATAGGACACTTAAAAACATGCCAATTATATAGTAGGGGCAAACAGTGTTTCATGAACAGGACATAGGGACTCTGTTTGAGAAGAGGCCTCCATGAACAAAGACAGGGATACGCTTGGCCCTAAAGAGCCCACTGCCTTCTCATTTCTAAAAGGATAGCAGAACACAATGGATGGAGATGCAATTCGGGGCCAGAATGCACAAGGTACCAAGTCTTGCACAGGAAGACGTGTCATCCGAATTCTGCAGACAAAGTTGAGCGTAGCTCTCTTCTCTGCCCTTACCTGACCCTGTGCTTACATTCCCCAGGAGGGAAATGTCTCAGTGGAGTCCCAGTGTTTTCCCTCTGTGACATCCCTGAGGTCACCAAGGCCTTGTAGGGTACGAGCTGGAAACCTCAGCACTGGCTTTAACACTGTTTTAGCTGGGATTTAGCTGTTGTAGAAACCCATAGATGTGAGTGCCCATTTTATTTTATTGTTGCCGGGATTTATTTCTAATCTTCTTTAAAAGATTATGCTTTTCTTTGGTTTCATAATGTTGGTTTATTCTGCTTTTAAGTGAGTCCTCTAGTTTACTACTCTTTCCTTTGAAGATAAACATTCTTTTTTAGTGAATGCTTTCACTTACTTTGTTTTGGGCATACCTCTAGCATTCTACTTCTTGAATTGAGTCTTTTACCTTTCTTACTCGTATCTATTTTAGTACATTTAAAAGTGATTATAGGCCGTGCGTGGTGGCTCATGCCTGTAATCCCAGCACTTTGGTGGTGGCGCGGCGGGTGGGAGGATCATTGGAGGTCAGGAGTTGGAGACCAGCCTGGCCAACATGATGAAAACATGTCTCTACTAAAAATAGAAAACTTAGCCAGGCATGGTGGTGTGAGCCTGTACTCTCAGCTACTCAGGTGAGGCAGGAGAATCGCTTGAACCCGGGAGGCAGAGGGTGCAGTGAGCTGTGATCACGCCACTGCATTCCAGCCTGGGTGACAGAGTGAGACTCTGTCTCCAAAACAGAAAAAACAAAACAAACAAAACCAAAACAACATAAAAAAATCCCCCAAAAACTAACAAAAAAAATTATGATTTTGTTCTGAAGAATCCTTAAAATATTTTTTCATTTAATTTAAACAAAATTTTATCTTTTATCCTTTACTATTTTTTCTTTATTAAAATCACTTATGAATTTTTGGTATGTCTACATTTTATGTTTACCTGTTGCCTCATTCTTTTGCTTATAGAATATTTTTGAATATTTTAATATTATCTTTTATTTCCTGATCACTCTCAGCTTAATCTTTTTTTAATTATTGACATTACAATGGTCCATAAAACAGGATGCCAAGAGGATGATAAGGGGAAAAAAAATCACACCACATACAAAGGGAGATGGAGTCTTTTTCTTGCAGCAAGTCACCTCCTGGAATTTTAAACATTTCCCACTCCCTTCAGCTCTGATTTCTGGTAGAATTTATCTAGATAACTCCAGAGGCACACAGGCAAAACCTTCCAAGACAATAGTGATTCTGTTGTGCAAACATTTAAGTTACTAGATTGGGATTCTTTTCCTCTAGCACTCAGCACACCGTCCCTTGGGCATTACAGATTCTAAAAGGTATGACTCCTTTATTTATTCCACTAATATTTACTGAGCACCTACTATGTGTCAGATACAATGCTGAATGCTAGAAGTGCAACAAAAAGAGTAAGAGAGAGTGTGGATCCTGCCCTCAGGGAGTGTACAATGTAGAAGAAAGCCAAGTGCTGACGTGGAGGATCAGGAAGAGCTTTCCAGAGGACAAGAGACATCTTGAGAGCTGATGAGGTACAGGAAGTAGCTCAGAGATTGAGCAGATGCCCATGAGAGGAGAGAATGCAGGGACCTCCGAGGAGCTTAAAGAGGTTCAGACTTGGAGGAACCCGATGTGAGGGCTGGAGAGGAAAGGAGTAGAACTTTCAAATCCACATCAGGGAGCCTGGGCTTTATCCCGGGAGCACTGGGTAGCCTTTGGAGAACTTAGAGCAGGGAGCGGCACGCCGGGTTCCAGAAGGCAGCACATGGTAACCATGGCTAGGGAAGAGGTTCCACATCAACCCAGAAGAGAAATGGTGGTGGCTGTAATTAGAGCAGAGGTGGCAGGAGTGTGACAGCCTGGAGGGAACACAGAGGAATCAGGGTGAGCGAATAAAATCGGTTTGGGGCAAGTTATGGAAATAGGGGAGATAGAGTGGAATGACACATAGATTTCAGGTCGTGCAGCAGGTGATGTCTATGCCAGTTGCAGAAAGGAGCAGGAGGGGAAAACATGTTGAAAGACGAAAGGGAAGGTGGTGCATCCAGTTTTGTGGCATGAGGCATTAGATGTGCCCAGGAACTATCTGCGGAAGAACAGCAAGGGCAGTCATGGCCGCGTCAGGGCCAGCGAGGAGATAGGTATGGAGGGCGATGAGGGATGAGGATGCTCACAGGGTGGGAAAATTGAGGAACATCAGTCATCCAGGTTGATAAAAGAAGAGGAGCTTGCAAAGGAGAAGAGAGGAAGGAAGGAAACATGGGCAGGGGGGTCATGGGAGACACAGAAGGACAAGGACCCAGGATGCATGTGTGCTCACAGCACATCTGGCTGCAGGAAGTCAGGTAAGAGGGGGTAGAACTCCAGGGGAACCGACCATGAGGAGGGTGCAGGTGACCTTTTCATAAGGAGGTCATTTCATGTCATTTCATGGGGAGAGAGCAGGTGATCCTTTCATGAAGAGAGAGCAGGTGAGCATTTTATGAGGAGGGTCCGGGTGACCGTTTCATGAGGAGAGGGGGGTGATAATTCCATGAGGAGGGTGAGGGTGATCATTTCATGAGGAGAGGGTGGGGGATCATTTCCGAGGGGTGCAAGAGGCAAGGCCAGGCATCTATAGTGCAAGACATGTGGGGTGAGGAAGCAGAGGCAGCAAGTGTAGACAACAATTTGAGGAGTTTGATTGTGAAGAGGAGGGAGACAAGGAAGTAGCCGGAGGAATGTATAAAAGGATATATAATTCTTTTTCACAGAAGGAAGAGATTTAAGCTCACTTAATACAGAGAGAATGGGGCCGGAAATGAGGGAGAGAAGGAAAACACAGGTGACAGGGAAGATAAGGGATTGAGATTCCCAAGAACAAGAAAGAAATGGATTCCGGGGCCCCAGGGAAAGTGAGCCTCAGGCAGGAACTGAGGGGCTTCTTTTTTTTTTTTTTTTTTTTGTGAGATGAACTTTTGTTCTGGCACCCAGGTTGGAGTGCAGTGGGTCAATCCGGGCTCACTGCAACCTCTGCCTCCTGGGTTCAAGCGATTCTCCCGCCTCAGCCTCCTGAGTAGCTGGGATTACAGGTATGCGCCAACATGCCTGGCTAATTTTTGTATTTTTGGTAGAGACAGGGTTTCACCATGTTGGCCAGGCTGGTCTGAAACTCCTGGCCTCAAGGGATTCCGCCTGGGCCTCCCAAAGTGCTGGGATTACAGATGTGAGCCACTGCGCCTGGCTGGAACTGAGGGGTTTCTCTTGTTGTGAAAGAAAAGAAGGATGAGGATGGATTCAGATAAAGTGAGGCGTGCATTCCTATGATCCCAGGGTGGGGGCAGTTCTCATTCAGGAAACTTGCACCTTCTCAGGGAAGCAGGAGGCAAGGCGGCTGCTGAACGCAAGGGGACGGCAGAGGCAGGAGCAGCTGTGGAGAAGCTGCCATGGAAAGCAAGATCATTGGCCAGGGAAATGTCTGGGAGCTGGGGAAGACAGAGATCCTAGACTAAGTGGGAAGTCACAGAGCTACGGCATCCTGAATTTGCAGAGCAGCGTGTTTTCCAGGAGAACTCATCGGCCTATGTGTAAATGCTGGAAAAACAGACATTGGATTTAGCTGTGATGATCCCAGTGACCACAGAGGCGGCAAAGAATGTGCATCATCTCACACATCACCAGGCAGTCCTTCCTCAGCAGCAAGGGAAACGCTTTAGCGGAGGGACGGTGGCCAAGTTCGTATTTGTCAATGTCATGCTGAAAGATCTCTGGTCTGTATAATAGACACTATTTCTTCCTAACCTGTCTTGTTCTTTACAAAGCTGACGGGTATATTTCAAAGTTTATATCCTTCCTAACAAACCAGGGACATGGTTATTACATACTCCCCCTAAGAAATTATCTTCCCCTGATGGGCAGGGTAGCTCACTCCTATAATCCCAGCACTTTGGGAGGCCAAGGCAGGCGGATCACTTGAGGCCAGGATTTCAAGTCCAGCCTGGCCAACATGGTGAAATCCTGTCTCTACTAAAACTGCAAAAATTAACCAGGTGTGGTGGTGCATGCCTGTAGTCCTAGCTACCCTCGAGGCTGAGCCACAATAATTGCTTGAGCCTGAGAGGCGGAGGTTGCAGTGAGCCGAGATTGAGTCACAGCACTCCAACCGGGGCAACAGAACAAGACCCTGTCTCAAAAACAAACACACACATAGGAACCACGTGTGGTCCTTCCCTACACAGCCACTTAACTAATAAACTTTGGGAACACAGTCCCTGGAGGCATGGAAAGAATGCCACATCAGACGCCAAGAGATCAGGGGTCAGCGCTAGTAATCTGATGCGTGACCCTTGATCAAGTTTCTTTGTTTTATTTTGAGACGGAGTCTCCCTGTGTCTCCCAGGCTGGAGTGCAGTGGCACGATCTCGGCTTACTGCAAGCTCCACCTCCCGGGTTCACGCCATTCTCCTGCCTCAGCCTCCCGAGTAGCTGGGACTACAGGTGCCCGCCACCATGCCCGGCTAATTTTTTGTATTTTTAGTAGAGACGGGGTTTCACCGTGTTAGCCAGGATGGTCTCGATCTCCTGACCCACCTCGGCCTCCCAAAGTGCTGGGATTACAGGTGTGAGCCACCACGCCTGGCCTGATCACGTTTCTTAACCTGCACACCTCAGCTGGCTTCTCTGTAAGCTGTGAGATCCACCCAACATATGGGGCTTTCTGAATGACTGATTCCCGGGTTCCAGGCACAGGGCTTCCTTCCCATGGGAATGACTGCCTTCCCATCGCTCCCTCTTCCTTCCAGCCCCTAAGCTCATCCGATTCTATAACTTAAAGGAATGGTGTAGAAAACTAAATGCCATAAGTATGTACTTTACTTTTTTAATTTTTATTTTTATTATAAGTTCTGGGGTACTTGTGCAGGACGTGCAGTTTTGTTACATAGGTAAACGTGTGCCATGGTGGTTTGCTGCACCTATCAACCCATCACCTAGGTATTATTTTTCCTAATGCTCTCCCTCCCTCCAATCCCACCTCCCGACGGGTCCCAGTGTGCGTTGTTCCCCTCCCTGTGTCCATGTGTTCTCATTATTCAGCTCCCACTTATAAGTGAGAACATAAGGTGTCCGGTTTTCTGTTCCTGTGTTAGTCTGCTGAGGATAATGGCTCCCAGCTCTATTCACGTCCCTGCAAAGGACAGGATTTCATTCTTTTTATGGCAGCATAGTATTCTACAGTGTGTATGTGGCACATTTTCTTTATCCAGACTATCATTGGTGGGCATTTGGGTTGATGCCATGTCTTTGCTATTGTGAAGAGTGCTGTAATGAACATACGTGTGCACGTATCTTTATAATAGAATGGTTTATATTCCTTTGGGTATATGCCCAGTAATGGGATTGCTGGGTCAAATGGTATTTCTGGTTCTAGATCTTTGAGGAATTGCCACACCATCATCCACAATGGTTGGACTAATTTACATTCCCACCAACAGTGTAAAAGCATTCCTATTTCTCTGCAACTTTGCCAGCACCTGTTGTTTCTTGATTTTTTAATAATCGCCATTCTGACTTGCATGAGATGGTATCTGACTGTGGTTTTGATTTGCATTTCTTTAATGATCAGTGATGTTGAGGGTTTTTTTTCCCATGTTTTTTGGCCGCATGGATGTCTTTTTTTTAGCTAAGAAACAGATTTAATGTGTCCCAAACCAAATGATACAAAGTTTCATGAAATAATTACCCTTCCTACATGAAATGCATCCTAGTATTTTTTGTTTTGTTCTATTTCATGCTTGTTATCACTCCCAAAATTAATGTCATTGCCCACTAGTGGACTGTGTCTTGGAGTTTGAAAAACTGTGTAGAAGGCCTGCTTTTGTATAGCTAAAACATATCAGTGAAAACAGAATGGAAAATGTTGAAGCTTATGCCTTAAAAATGCTGAACACAGCTGAGATGAATTTCTCTCAAAATGACAAGAAGAACATTTCTGTTTAGTTTCAGGACAGACTTGGCTCACCTCTGAACCCCTGTCCTTTTGGCTAATACCCATACATCTTCCATCCCCACCCATGATACCTTGTCCTCTGGAAGCCTTTCCCGAACCTCTGAATCATGACTTGGTTCCCTCCTACATGTTCTCGAAGCACCCAAGAAATCATCTACATATAGTGCTTAGCACAGCAAATGGCCCATAGTGACCAGTCAATGTTAGAATATATTGCCATAGTTTGTTTACTTTTCGATTTTTCCAGTAGATTGTATACTCATAAGGAATTCTTGCCCACAGGAGAAAAAGTTTCAGGATGACAATGATTCTGCTTGTGCAGATATTTAAATCACCAGATTGAGATTTTTTTCTTTTACCACTTAGCACCCAGTCCTTTAGGTGTTACAAGGTTAAAAAAAGAAAAACCCAAAAGGTGTGTTCTTGGCATCAGCTAACACTCCAGTTAAAAGCGAAAAGAGCTAGGCCAGGTGTGGTGGCTCATGTCTTTAATCTCAGCACTCTGGGAGGCCAAGGTGGGCAGATCACTTGAGCCCAGGAGTTAGAGAATAGCCTGGACAACATGACAAAACACCATCTCTACAAAGTGCACAAACTTACCAGGGCATGGAGGCATGTAACTGTGGTCCCGGCTACTCAGGAGGCTGAGGCCAGAAGATCCCTTGAGCCTCAGAGGTGGAGGCTGCCATGAGCTGAGATTGTGCCACTGCACTCCAGCCTGGGCGACAGAGCAATAACCCATTAAAAAAATGCAAAGAGCCAAAGAGCAGACCTCTGACTGTCTTGTCCTCTTTCCCTCCTAGTTGTTCATGAATTAAGTACCCAGTGAGGAGACAGCTGTCAAGGTATAGGTGAGCTTCCAGTGCAAGCCGAGTGCTGTGAGTTTATGGGCAGGTAAAACTCTCTGAAATGCTGGAGAGAACCTGAATGGCACTTGTATCCATTGGTAGAGACCCATTTAAAGTGTTCCTCCTGTTCTTAGAAAAGGATCAAACTCCTTCATATGACTTAAAGGTAGGGTAACTCTACAGGGCAGTTTGCCCAGGACAATCTGGGTTTGTACCTGTTACCCAAGCTTAGTGATTAATAACATGCCCTTTCACTCTATGAACAGTCCCCATCTGGAGGATAATGCATATGGTTCACCTGCTTACAGGCCCTGTGTGATCTGGCACAGCTGACCCCTAAAGCTCCACCCCGTAATAGCCCACACACCGGCACATGCTCCTTTCTCACAGCATCACTGCTATCAGAGATCACAATTTTCTTCACTCCAAGAAGTTCACTGGTTAAGGTCATATGGCAAATTAGGACGAGAAGAAGGGGTTTAAATGGAAGCTGCGATGCTTACCCTGCTCATTTCCACTCACCTGCAAGGCTTAGACTCGACTGCACTGGGATTCCAGGCTCACATGCTGCAAGGCCGTTCTACAAACACTGTTTCTACCTCCCAGAACGCCCTGTCTGGCTCACTGCCACTTCCCCTTCAGGTCTCAGCTGAGCCATCACTGATAGCTCTGGGACACCCCAAATCTAGCTGCACACATAACACCGTGTGTGTCCCCTAGCGAAACACTTACACCATCTTTCTGCACATATTTATTCAGAACTTGGTATGTGCCAGGCCCTGTTAGAGTGCCTGGGGACACATCTGGGGACAAAATGCCAGCCCTCATGGAATTTCATGCTAGAGGAAAAAAAGAGACAGAAAGGAAACTAATAAATATAGAGTTGCATGACATTATAAACTGATATATAATAGTACAAATACCTCATGAATTCATCACAATTCATTATAATTTCCTATTTGCCTGACCACATCTCCCTGCGGGTTTTGTAGCACGGTGTGTGATCTGAGGCTCGCAACAAAGGCCTGGTGAATTCATCAATAGCAGTTTCCCTTTCCATTCTCTCCATTGTCCTGGGAGCTTGTCCTGCTCTGATAACATACAAAAGATAATTGTATCTGTAACTAACCTTCTAAAAAGTATCTGTCCCACACATTCGGGATTATTAACACGGATGCCACGTTCACTTTATTCTCAACAACTACTCATTTCTGAATCATAAGGTTCCTCATGGAGGTGGAGATAACCATATCTACAAAGACATTTTGTTTATGTTTTAGGGACTGTCCTTTCCAGGGCTTCCCTAGTCCCTTAGGTGCTGTGTAAGTTGTATTTCCTCCATTTATTCTTCACTAGAAAAATGTGTATATGCTCAAGCTGGGATAGGAAATAAACAATGAACTCAGGAGTAGCATCTGCCCAGAGATCCCTGCCATTGGACATTCGATGATTGGGTAAAAAGTTAACTCATCAGCACCTTACACCTATTAGAAAGGCTACTATTAAAAAAGATTTTTTAAAAAGGCCAGGTGCAATGGCTCATGCCTGTAATCCCAGCACTTTGGAAGGCCAAGGTGGGTGGATCATGAGGTCAAGAGATCGAGACCATCCTGGCCAACATGGTGAACCCTATCTCTACTAAAAATACAAAAATTAGCTGGGCGTGGTGGCGTGCACCTGTAGTCCCAGTTACTCAGGAGGCTGAGGCAGAAGAATTGCTTGAACCTGGGAGGCGGAAGTTGCAGTGAGCTGAGATCGTGCCACTGCACTCCAGCCTGGCGACAGAGTGAGACTCCACCTCAAAAAACAAAAAAAGGACAGCATTGCTGAGAATGTGGAATATTTGGGACCCTTTCTACCATTGGTGGGAAGGTAAAATGGTCCAGCCACTGTGGAAAACAGCATGGCAGTTCCTCAAAAAATTAAACATAGAATTACCCTATGACCCCACAATTCTACTTCTGGGTATATACACCCCAAAGAATTGAAAGCAGGATCTCAAACAGATATTTGCACGTTCCTCTTCATGGCAGCATTATTCACAATAGTCAAAAGTTAGAAGCAACCATCAATAGATGCAAGGATAAGCAAAATGTGGTATATCCATAAATGGAATACTATTCAGACTTAAAAAGGAAGGAAGTCCTGTCCAATGCTGTCACATGGATACAGCTTGAGAACACTAGGCTAAGTGAAATAAGACAGTTACAAAAGGATGGATACGGTATTCCGCTTATATGAGGTCCCTAGAACAGTCAAAATCTTAGAGACAGGAAGTAGAAGGCTGGCTGCCAGGGCCTGAGGGGAGAGAGGGATGAGGAACCTAGTGTTCCATGGGGACAGAGTTTCAGTTTTAGGAGATGAGAAGAATTCTGTGGATGGATGATGGCAATGGTCACTCAACAATGTGAATATACGTAATGTCCCTGAACTGTACGCTAGAAAATAGTTATGAAGTTAAATTTTAAGTTATGTGTATTTTAACACAATAAAAAAGTTAATTGGTAGGTCACCTGGGACTGTGGTTTAGAGCAAATGCTTGATGGTTAAACTAATCTGGATGCTCTAGCTAACCTGACTCTACCCCTTACCGGTTATAAGGCCTGGACAAGGGGCTCTACCCTTTGAGCCTCATTTCCTCATCTGAAAAATTAGAATAAGAATAATAATATCTAATTTATGTGAAGTCTTTTGGAGGTTAAATGAAGTAGTAATGCCTCTTACATATAAATAAAATTCTGAGTATAATCTATGGCACATAAATTCTAAATAATAATGACTCAAAACCATATATCATTGGTTTTGTTAATGCTGATTATTATTATAATTAATACTATTAGCTTAATTCAAAGGCTAACATCAACCTACAGCAACCTGCAGAAAGATGTCCTGCCAAATATTTGCTAATTTAATCCAGGAGCAAAAATCTATGATTCTGGGCTTGAGTGAGCTTTCCTAATTTCTAAAACTCTGATGCTCACTTTGTCCCCAAGAATGTGTTTAGGTGACAGAACAATCAGAATTTGACATGTATAAATGCTTGGCATGTTAAAATAATGAAAGATATTTTCACCACTGTAAGGAAACACCTTTTAATCCATCTCTCTGGTTTAACATCATGTTTTTCTATAGCTTCTCATGATTTCTTCCTTAACAATTGGAATAGGTATGAAAAAGCTAAGCTGAACACAGCTACTTAGAAATGAGCTGCTTAAAGTGCTAAAATAAGAGAAACAGCAAGCATGAGTTTAATGCTATGTATGCCGTCACAATACTAATTTCCCTATTTTAAATTAAAGAGTACACACACACACATATATACACACACACACACACACGGAATCACATCTATATTGCTGAGATTTTTCATTGTATAACCATATATCATTTTAAATGATTTGAGGCAAATTATTAAATAAAAATGAAAGACTGAACTCCATAGAAAGGAAATCACCTGAAATTCAAATATAACCTTGCTAACAAACCATCACATTAGCAACATTTTTAGGTGCAACAACATAATCAGCCACTCTAAGACATCAGATGCATTAAAAACAGGAAGTACTAACTCTAATTCCTAATTTCAAGACAGGCAAATATACTGTAATTACATCACACGTTCTAAGGAGATTTGTCTGCGTGGGTCTACTTCTGAATCTCCGAAGTTACATACTTGTACCACAAGCTCATACTCTTGAAAGAAAATTCTGGACCCAGTCCACATAGAATTTTGGTTAAAACATCTAATTCATTACAGAGAAGAATTCAGTCTTTTCCACAGAAGAGACAGCATGTGTTAGAATGAGAATACTTTATAGAAATGACCAATGACAAGCCGGCTATGTAAGGGGGCCTCTGATGCTTGGTGTTAGCAAGAGACAGAGAGTCTTATTGTTGAAAGGGATCTTTGAGATTATAGAAAGGGCTGAGGTGTGAATAATCGAACACCATCCCCTTAAATGCCTGAAGGAGAAGTGAGACAGCAAAACAAATCAAAGTTACAGGAGTTGCACCGTGTATGGTAAGCGCAGACGCAGAGAGGACGTTTCTGCAGGAGAACAGAGGTAAAGTTTGCTCAAGTTACAGTTGCCACCCCGAGGCACCACAGCACAAGACAACAGCGGAAGTGAACATGACAACGCCGATGGTGAATGACAAGAGTCTTGCCTGGATACTGACATTTTTAAAGTGTAGAAGAAAATCACAGGCCACTGAAACAGAGGCTGACGGTGCCCAGCAGGTTACTCTTGAAATCAGAAACAAAAGTTCATGAGAGACAAGAAGGCAGAAACAACAACAACAACAAAAAAACGTAGAGTGGATCGCTAACTTGCAGGAGCTGTGCAGCTGAGGCTTTGCAGGTTTTAGAAGCTCTCCCTACGCCACGTCTTTAAATATATGTATGTTCAGTCAGCAGAAGGAAGGGACTAACAAGAGCCTTCTGTGGTGCGCACCTGCATCAAACAATGGCACTGATCTCAGAGGGATTTTAAACAGCTGTGCATAAACTTCAAAAGTAATTTGCAACCATATTGGTAAATGTCACCCTTCTTCCCACTAGACACAGCACTTTTAAAAAAGATTAAGCATCCGCAGTAAGCCTGCCATTTTACAAGCGTTACCGAAGATAAGTTAGGGGAAAAAATGAAGATGATGATTCACAAGGTCGGGGTGTGGGGTGGGGTGGGGGACCCAGGACTTAAGAATAGGGCCTGTCTGTCACACAGCCTCGGGCAGGAAGGGCCCAGTGGGGACCGTGGATTCTAGGGAGCAAACTAAGGGAAAAGAACAACGGAGTGGACCCTCCAGGCTTCTTGCATCTCTCACGGAGCCTCCCGAATCCCAGTGGTTTAGAATTTTCTTTGCCAAAAGAAAAGGACAAAGAGGCCGGAGTTGACAGAAAGCGTGGGCGGACTCCTCAGATCTTGTAGGTGGTTCTTAAAAGAATTCAACAGGCTTGAGGTGTGTTCTCAAAGGGCAACTGGAACGTCAAGGACTCGGACACCAGGCACAGATGGTTCATTTCCCCACGGGCAGGGAAAGGGCACGGAGTGCTCTCTCTTCACTCCACCTTCTCCAGCCTAGTCCCCTTCAGCCTGTGCCACTCCTGAATCATCTTTTATTAGCACCACGTCCAGCCCGCAAACGGGCAGGACAGCCCAGGGGACAAGGCCGTTCTGTGGCGCCCTCCATGCAGGAATGACCGGAGTCTCCCAATCCAGCCAGCCCGTGGACCTCTCTTCCTGCCCACTGGGGAGCGCCCACGCCTGCAGCATTCAACAGTCACTCTCCCATTGATAACGGTGGCTCTCGAAAATCCAATACCACAAGATACTTTATTGCACAAATTTTGCTTGGTTAACCTGGCCCTCAAAGATGGGGAATAACCTCACTTGAGGCTACAGGAATGAGCACCCAGACTTTTTTTTTTTTTTTTTTTTTTTGGTATCTTTCAAAGACCTGCCTCCCCCTCCCCCAGGCCCTTGACAAGAAACTTGGCTTGTTTAGAAGCCTGAGCAATGGCACCCCAGTCCGTCATCCAATACATTCCCAGAAAACGGGGTATGCTCCCCTGTGGACAGGATACCATCTCCAGAAAACGCCTTTCCTCACGCATTTTTTACCAAGAATATAAAAACTTTCCACCTTCTTCCCTCCCCGCAGGCCCCCTTTCGTTCAGGTGAGAAGGAAAAGGGAGAGGAAAGGAGGAAGCGCCCCCAGGCCGGCGGCCCCCACCCGGCTAAGGTCGCCAGCCTCCCGCATCCCATGCGACCCGCGCCCCAGAAACCCAGCGGGGAAATGCCCCCCGGTGCGCTCCTGCGCCCGCTTGGTTCCATTTCCTACTCCGCCTGCTCCCCCGGTAGCCCTCACCCCTTCCCGGAGGCTCTCCGAGGGGCCCGGGTGGCCCTTCCCACCACGGGTCTCGGCCCCTCCAGCCTGCTCCCTCCCGGCGGCGGCTCGGAGCGCGGGGCCCTACCTGGAGCGTGCGCGGCGCCTCTGCTGCCCCGTGGCGCGGGGACGGCGCGGGGACTGCGCGGGGCTGGCGGGGCTGGCAGGCCCGGCGCACTGCGGGTGCGCCCAGAAGGCGGTGCCGGCCAGGGGGCGCTCGCCAGCCTCTCCGCCAGCCCAGCCTCCCGGGACCCGGAGCCCCTGGCCAGGGACGCGCGCTCGGTCCCCCGTCGTGCGCCCCCGGTCCCGCGCCCCGGCTCCCGCCCCCCACCTCCTTACCAGCCACTTAGTTGCCCAGCTGCGAACTGGAGTGGGAGGCGGCGGCCGGAGGGCCCAGGACAGCCCCGGGAGGGCGGCGAGGCCGAGCAGGAGCGCCCAGGCTCCGGCCACATTCTCAGCGTCAGGAAAAGGGGCGAGAGGCCACATGCCTCCCTCCCGCCAAACTGAAAACGAAACGGCGCTCCAGCAGATTGAGTGGAAAAAGCTGTGTCTGTTTTCTCTGTTTTTTTACACTAGAACGGTCTTGTAAACATTGCTGCTTTTAAAATGACCTACCCCGGGAAGTTTGGGCACACTTCTGTCCTGGGATCATCGTTTCTAGGTGGCTTCTGACCTGGGACTTTGATTTTCTGTATCTGTACATTGTCGTTTTATACACAATTGCCAAGGTGGAACTGTTGTCAACTTTACTGTGCTTGAAGCTGCAAAGGTGACGTTGCCACCGTGCGTGTCATTTTAGGACTTTTTATGCCTTGTGGGTAATACTAATGACGGTCACAATGAGGATAACTGGGGTGGTTTCCTTTCTGTACTCCATGTAACTAATTTCTCATTCAGGCTAGAACATTGTTTGTCTGGTTACTAATACACTTACTGAATGGTTTCCTTGCAATGATGACATCAAATAATTAAAATGTACTTGATTAAGACTTTTCTTGCTGTAGTGTACTAAGATCAGATGAATCTGAGTAGTAAAACAGTAATTTTTTGTCCTTTTTTCTTGTTTTGAGAGAGACATTAAAAATGATTAAAACAAACAAAACAGGCCAGGTGCGGTGACTCACACCTGTGATGTCAGCACTTTGGGAGGATGAGGCAGGTGGATCGCTTGAGGCCAGGAGTTTGAGATCAGCCTGGCCAACATGGCAAAATCCTCTCTCTCCTAAAAATACAAAAATTAACTGGGTGTTGTGGCACGTGCCTGTAATCCCAGCTACTCAGAAGGCTGAAGCTGGAGAATCATTTGAACCTGGGAGGAGGAGGTTGCAGTGAGCCAAGATTGCACCACTGCACCCCAGTCTGAGGGACAGCAAAACTCTGCATAAAAAGAAAGAAAAGAAAAGAAAAGAAAGAAAGAAAGAAAGAAAGAAAGAAAGAAAGAAAGAAAGAAAGAAAGAAAGAAAGAAAGAAAGGTGTAGCAAAAGCCCAAAGTTGAATTAGCAGCCTTCTGATCATGGGAGTATAGAATGTCAGCTAAAAAGGACCTCTGCGGATGGCAAGACAGATGAAAACTGAGGCCCAGAAGTGTTTCATGACTTGATTAAATCACTCAGGTGTGCACTGGGAAATGAGTTATCGTGATGCCCCTAATGTATATGAACCCAATAAAGCCCCTAATCTATATGAACCCAATAAAGCCAACACACACACACCTTTCAAGGATAAAACTATATTCCATTAAAATTAGCCCCACATTTGTCAATATCCAACAGCACTGGACTGACCCTCAGGCCAGAGGCTGTAGCTCTTGGAAGATCCTAGCCAGGAGGCTCAAGAGTGGCCAGTACCTCAGAAGTGCTGGCTCACTCTGACATCAGCAGAACCTGGCGTATAGTAGGTGCTCAACTGGGTATTTGCTATGGAAATTTGGCAGGAAAGTGCGTCTATGTCTGGAAACAAGGAAGCAGAGCCGAAGCAGTGATTCCCAAGCAGATTCTTTCTGCAAACTACAAAACAGAAGCTGCCCTAGCTCAGAGTGCCATCCACCTGGCTCTTTCTCCAATTGTTTTTCAGTGGATCCTGTTACACTGCGAAGAAGAAATGGCAAACTGATAACAGCTGCTGTGCCTAAAAGATGATAAGTTCCTCACACCCCATATCTGGGTTTCTCATTGACAATTAGGCACTGAAAGGAAGCTCATATGTCCTGTTAATGTAATCAGTAGTTAGTGGCTTCAGAAAAAGTTTCATATATACCCCAGGTATGAGAAGGACTTTTTTTTTCCCTTCTTTTTGAGACAGAGTCTTGCTGTGTTGCCTAGGCTGGAGTGCAGTGGCATGATCATAGGTCACTGCAGCCTTGATCCCCCAGGACCCAAGTAATCCTCTCACCTCAGCCTCCCAAATAGCTGGGACTACAGGCACACACCACCATGCCCAAGCTAATATTTAAAAAGATTTTTTTTTTTTTTTTTTGTAGAAATGGAGTCTCACTATGTTGCCCCGGCTGGTTTTAAACTCCTGGGCTCAAGTGATGCTCATACCTCAGCTTCCCAAAGTGCTGGGATTATAGGGGTGAACCACCATGCCCAGCCTGTGATGACTTTAGATGCACCACTCATATAATATTCCTAATCTTATGTGATATGTATCATCATCATCATCTCTCTTTAACAGAAGAGAGTAACGAGGCTTAGAAAGGTTATGCATCTCCCTCAAGATCCCATGATTAATAAAGTACCAGAACCAAGATTCAAACCCAGGTCAGGCTAAAGCCACCATCTCAAGAGCTGCTGAATAATTAATTCTCTTTTTTTTTTTTTTTTTTTTTTTTTGAGATGGAGTCTTGTTCTGTCACCCAGGCTGGAGTACAGTGGCACAATCTCGGCTCACTGCAACCTCCACCTTCTGGGTTCAAGTGATTCTCCTGCCTCAGCCTCCTGAGTAGCTGGGATTACAGGCATGTGCCACCATGCTCAGTTAATTTGTGTGTTTTTAGTAGAGATGGTGTTTCGCCATGTTGGCCAGGCTGGTCTCGAACTCCTCACCTCAGGTGATCCGCTCGTCTCAGCCTCCCAAAGTGCTGGGATTACAGGCATAAGCTCTTGCGCCCGGACAAGTCTCCATTCTTACATCGTGCACTCAACTTCTCTTTCTTTCTCTTTTGGACAGCTGATCTTTGAGGACTCTTGGCTACTCAGTCGTCCTATAATCGTATAGTCCTACAATAGGAAACCTGTTAACCTGAAGACTGGATCTTTTAAAACAACATCCATCGTATATCTAAAAAATTGGGATTTTTTAATTTTAAAATTTCATCTAAAACAAAAAATTCACGTCTGTTCTGGGTATCCATTAAGTGTAGTGGACACCTCTAGATATTCTTGATGCCAGCATCCTGTAGACCCGCCACCTCCTTTCCCAGGCCACAGGGTGTTTCTGTTTTCTATCAGACACTGTCTCTTCATTTTATAAACGCGGCTGCTCTCAGAAGTTCTCCACACCTTTGTTCCTGGAAGAGGAAATGGCATTTCCTGGAGGGGATGACACGTGGGTGGTGAGGTTCCAGTCATTACGTTAAACACACACCAACTTTCAGCTGTGTACTTCTTTTCCTCTTTCAGGTTCTACCCTGACGTTTCCTGGAATAATGCTGAGGACTGCCTGTGGGGTAGCCGCTGCATTCAGTTCACTGCATCTCGGAAACACCTGACCGCTGCCTTGGATCCAGCGGCCCTCCTGAGAGCTGAGGAAGCAGGAACTCCTATGTGTCTGCTCCCGGAGCTGCCACAACCCATTTTCCTGCAACTCGGAACTTGGAAAAAGGAACCCAGGACATCACTTTGCTTTTGTTTTGGACCTAGTTGGTGATTATACTCTCTCTTCCATGGAGACTACCTCTTGCATCCTTCCTTCTATATGAGATTTAGGATAGAAATTAAAAAGAAAACATCTTATTTTGAGTCTTGATTTGGAGAAAGGTAGTATTCGGGGAGAAGCAGGCTATGATACACACAGAAAATTCGAGGACAGAGTTACTTAACAAGGACATTTCTGTCTCTGCAGCAGTCACAGCTTGGAGGAAACCAGTTCGCACTATTTGATGAGGAATTTGGCCACCAAACCACTGATACTTTCTCAAAGGTTTGGCAGAAATTGTTTTTCGAGTGACTCACCAAAGTCCCTAGAAGAATCAGCGTGGAATTAGAGGACAGTGGCCTACCCTCGTCAAGGACAGGAGTGACACGTGAAGTCTAGTGTCAATTTATTCAGAAAATATCAAAATTATTTTGGGAGCTATGGGTCAGAGTTGATAGGCACAAACAAATAAACAAACAAACAAAAACATAGGTATTTTAAATTCACAGCTTGGATAAGAAAAAGGGAGATGTTGTCATTTCTCTTCTTCAATCCAACTTTAGATTTTCAAGCCAGAAAAAGATAATTAGAAGTCAGAAATTGTTATTGCCAGAAAAGAGCTCTAAACCCTGAAACAAACAAACAAACAAAAAACCTGGCCCTCCTCTTGGGGAGTGATACACCTCGATTACTGTTGATAGTAAAACTGATATCAACTCTTCCAGTGAAAACCAGTGAAAGGCGAACGTAAACCTTACCCTGAGTTAAGGTTTGAAAACTGTTTATAATATATATTTGAAAGTTCCATTATTTAAAATATGTATTAGACATGCTTTGTAATGTTACTTTAAAAAATCTTACACAAGGGAGGGGAAGTATATATTATTCCTTCATTTAAAAAGAGATACAGTGTGAATATTAGTTAATATTTATCGTACATTTACTACCTGTGTCGAGGCATAGTGTGACACACTTTATTTCAATTATTTAGTTGATTCTAACAACGAATCCCCTGAGCTGGATAATATCCTCTTCATTTTACAGATGAGACAATTGAGTCTTAGAGGTTAAACAAATGATTTCCTAAGCTCATTCAGCCAATAAGTGGTAGGGGACTGCTTGACATCGGTCCGATTGATCCTCAAATCCATGATTTCTGCCATCATATTCACAGAAAGAAGACAAGAGCTGAAATTATAGTCTGACTCTTGAAACAGTCAAAGAATCGTGTATGTTTATGAAAGTTCTGATTAATAAGATATTCTGAGGACAAAAGACATGGATAGATGGGCAATGTGTAGATTAGAATGTATCACAATGTCCACTAAATAATAAAACCATAGAAAATGAAATTTAATCCTTACTGTGTAGAATATTTAGAGTAGATTGTTTTTTCCTGGGTATCAATTACTATTACACTATACAAGAATGAAATTAAACAAGAAACGGTTCCTCTGGTATTTTATTTTTTTAAAGGTGAGAGTTATAAAAACAGTATTTGCCATCTGGTTTTAGTTACGGCTTTGGAAATTCTATGGGTACAATTTGTTGTCATTATTGTTGTTACCACTACCGATACAGAGACTCTAACTGTGACATTAGTTTCCAAATCAGATAGTGAATAACTACGTTTTCAATGTTGTCTTAACACAGATACAAGTTAACAGGATATGCTTCTGGTGTGTTTCTGGATTCTAAGGGTAGAACCAGCATAAAACTAGTCAGTCCAAGTATTTCTAAAGATCCCCAGACACAGTTCTCCTGGATTTGGGAAGCCTGGAGATATTAGCAGAATAACTATGGCCCAAGTGAGTATAAAATTTTGTCTGAAATTAAAGAGATATTGATTAGATAATCCACAGAGACTGCTTTTTAGTGATTATCTTCCACCAGAGTAAAACAACAGCAACCTGAAAACCCAAAAGACCATACGTTTTAATGGCAAGTCCTCCCCAGGAAGGATTAATCAATCTGAGAATTCATCTGTAAATCCAGGAGGAAGAAATCAAGATGAAAACTGTCATATTGATAAATTTGATTGTGGCAATTTCATAGTTTGACGTAGTGCAATTGCTTTAGATTTGAAAGGGAACTTACTTTTGAGTAAGTCACTTTATCTGTTTAGATTTGAAAGGCACCTTACTTTAGAGTCAATCACTCAGTCTCTTTTATGAAAAGGAAAATGCCACACGTGACCCTCATCATTCCCTTCTCCTTTGTCCATAGCCTGTCTTTATTCTGCCATACACACACACACACACACACACACACACACACATTGGGAAGAGATTTCTCATTTTACAGAAAGTATGCCGGGCTACACAGGATATTCTATCAGGTTTCTTCCAGCTATAAAATTCTGAGACTATCAAATTAAAGTACTAATTGTCAGTGATGGGGGATGTTCTACAATTTGCTTCTGGTGGTACTCATTGCTAATTTCCTATATTCACTGGCATAAAAAAATTTCAAACACCCTCATAAAAGGCTATACTGGTAGTACCAGGAAAACACTGAAAATCATTACTCTCTGTGTTGTGTCCGGCTTTTTTGGCTACATCATCACCTCGACCATTCACTTTTAAAGAAAAACTTCTGTGGAACAAAAATGTAAAGATTTTTTTTTTTTTCTTGGCGGCTTAGCACAGTGGCCTAGTGTGGCAGACTATGTGTGCTTGTTGTGTGAGTCACTTAGACATGCTTTGTTTCTTGGTCACAGTTTATCCCTCAACGCAAGCATCTCACCCTCAAAATGTTTGTATGGGACCCAACCGGCAAACCTGGAGATGGATTATTTCTTTCACCTTGGATTGGCTCATCTGCTGTGAGTGGAGCCAAGCTGACATTTCCTTTCCTTTCTCTTCTTTCCGTCCTTTTTGTCTGCATATCACTAGGTAGAGGCAGCACATAAGAGAGGGAAAGTCATGCACGTGGAGTCCAGCAGATCACCCAGAAGGCAGATGTTCTATCTCCAGATTACTCACTAAAACAAACAAAACCACACCTAGATTGCCTGGTACTTAAATAAAATGCACTATGATGACTGAAGAAAAATCTCTTATACTTAAGAAATAGTCTTAATAGCTCACATTTGTGTTTCTATTAGCTTACAATCCTATTTCTAATATTTGTATAATATTAAAAATAACTTTTAAAATGAACTAATCTTTTCATATCTCTTATGAGAACTTGATGGAGATATGATGTTTGAAGATCAGAGATACGTGGTATTTGAAATCAGAAAATGTGTTTATTTTTCTACAGATTACAAATGTCATGCATTATTTCACAAACTCTTCTCAAAGTGGTGATTTTAAAATTACTAAAAGGAGGGTATATTCATATCACCTCCCAGCATTATTATAGTAAGATTGATTAGCTATACCCTCTAACGTGCTTTGATCCCTACAAGCCTCAAGAAGAGAATGGTGCAATTTGAATTAATAACTACCCGTTATAGAGCATTTGCATTACAGTATTTTCCATATATGATCTTATTTAACCCTACGGCAATCCTATGATACGGGGACTGTGCACACATTACAGATGACAACTTGAGGCTCAGAGAAAGTACATAACTTACACAAGACCACAAAGCAAGTGAGAGGCAGAGCCAGGATCAGAACCCAGGTAGGCTTCATTAGGAGCCATGCTGAACTCTGTCTAGAGAATTCGGACCACCAAATGCAAAGGCTAAAAGAAAGGGTCATATTCCACATATAGATTTCGAGAAATGTTTGTTATTTTTCTTATGATAAAGATTATGCATACACACATACACGTGCACACACACACACACACACACACAACTAGAAATTAGAGAAAAGAAAAAAGATTAGCCAGAATGTCACCACCCACAGACAGATAGCATTTTGGTATTTTTAAATATTCATTTATCTATACTTTTTTGAATTATTTTATTTTAAAAATAACTTTTACTGGTTGCCTGATTATGAAGTGATAAATATTCACCATAAATATTTTGAAAAATATAAAACTGTCTATAAAAGAAATTTGAAATCATTGCTAATCTCAAAATATAAAGATACCTGTCAATACTTTGGCATTTTATCCTCCTTGTGGCTGAGGTCACATATCTTGAGACTGAAGCCCACATTTTCTATACCATATAGTTTATAGTTTAGGCCACATCATTTTTACAATTGTTTCTTTGGTTTTGACTTGATTTGCTCATGTTCTATGTTTTAGAAAATTGCAGATGTGATTTTTTTGTTCTGGTTGCTCTGAATAGGACAAGCTACTTTGCTTTTTACTGAAGGACAAATATTGTTCCTACACATATAAAAAAACTCAAAGAATGAGTAATGATACTGTTTAAATCTGCCCTTATAACTCCAAAGAATGACTTCAAATTTTCTTTCTTCCAAAGCAACTTTTAAAAGCATTTCCACTGCACAGTGAAAGAAAACCACAAATTCCTTGTTTAATATCTGGAATCATGTGCTTTTAACAAGAGGAAAAGGTCAAGTCTGAAGCAACTGATACAGAACTGCCAGATTAGGTACGTAAATGGAGGAGTTACATCCATTTGGGAGGGCTGCAGAAACGTGGATTGGATTTTAATCACACTGAGAAAGTTTCTCTTGAGCAAAAGACATGATGGTTGTTCCCCAGAACCTTTCTGTCCTGTCCCTTGCTCTGCCAAGGGAAATAGAAAAGACATAAACATTTAAGAACTTAAAAGGCTTCTGGATAAAACTCAGCTTGGTGCAGCACATTTTAGCTACCATAGCTTTACTCCCAAGCTTCCACCTTTCCTAGGAACGTAGTAAAAACCTGAGCTAAAGAAACCGAACAATAGAAGAACTGAAATTCTTTAAACCTGAGTTCTTGAGGTTGTAGTTTTGGTACACTCCATAAAGTCAAAGCCCTAAAAAGATTTTTAAAAAACAAAACCCTTATACCTGTGTCTCTTTCCCCAAACCTCTCTACATTTACTTACCTTTGCAGACTTACACATTCTCGTTTTCTTGTGATTGCGTTTGGATAGAATGAAGACCTCGTCCACAGTTCTCAACTTAAATTCTTTCTTCTACTTCTTAGCTATGAAAGAAAATTCAAAAAATTCAATGCTCTACTTTGTAACTCCCTGGACATAGTGAGTCCATTATGTACATCATGAGGAGGGAGTGGAGAAAGTGGAATTCTTATGTAAATTCGTACAACTTTGGAAAACGGCTTACCAGTACCTACTAAAGCTGAGCATATGCAAAACCAGTGACCCAGGCATGTCATGGGTACATAACCTACAAAAATGTAGACATAGGCACTAAAAGACATCTACAACATGTTCACTGCAGCCCAGTTCATAATCAACCCAGAGTGGAAAAACCCAAGCATCCACCAACTGGAGACTGCACAATAAAACTGTAGTATTTTCATCAGTAGAAACATGCCACAGCTTGAACACATGCTGAAAACAAAATGTCAAGTAAAAGAAGCCAGGTCCAAAAAAAAAAAAAGACACACTGTATGATTTTATTTACATTAAATCTAAAAACAGGTAAAATTAATTCATGCAATGGAAAGTCATGAGAGTAGCTACTGCATCTGGGGAGGCGGGTGATGGAGTGTCAGGGAAGGAGCACCAGGATGGCTTATGGTGCTATTTTTATGACTTGATGTAGAGGGTAGGTAATAGGTAGGTCCACTTTGTAAAAGTTCATCTAGCTGTGCATTTGTGACTTGCATTCTTTTCTGCATGTGTCAACTCCAGTAAAAAGATTACTTGAAAATCAAGTATAACATTATTATATTTACAAAGCCCTTTCTATGTAGCCAGAAGCAGGGTTGGTTTTCCAGGTGACTGAGAATTCGTCAGGAGCTTAGTGAGTGGAGGGCAGGGGACAAGTGTGTTCTTTCTCTCTCGCTCTCTCTCTGCTGTTCTGTAAGGTAACAAGTTAGGCTTGGTGACAGTGTGACCTTAAATAAGCCATGCATACTTTCTGAATCCTTTTTTCTTATTTGATGAGTGAAGTGTTAGTTAAAATGGTGTCTCCAGTCCTTTCCCATCCTCACTGCTATGATTCAAGCCCCCTGCTTCTCTGTGAGGCTTCCTCTGACCTCTTGATTTCACAGTCACCTTTCTCTCTTCCTCTCTCCTGTGTCCTCCCTCGCCACCCCCATCTCTGTCCCCCCAGACTTGAGTTTGTTTTATATCTCTTCTGGTATCTCCTCTGGTTTCCTGGCACCATGTCTTGTGTAGAGCAAATAATAATGCTTTAAAAATTTATCTGTGAAGGAAAAAGTTCAGTAAAGTGTGAATTTTACATTATAGTTAGTGGTTAAATGCCTTAAACACTTAAAAAGTAGAATTTATCTCAACCTGGGCAAAAGACAGACCATGCCAATTTCCAAATGGAATCCAATAGCAAGAATGCACGAAGAACAAGCAGGAGTGGTGAGGATTTCCTCACTCTGTCCCTCAGAGGTGACGCGTCTCATCTGTGAGATGAAAGTGTCATCACGTCACTGATATAAAGTGTAAGTACAGGGAACATAATCATCTGGGAGATTTTAATTTGAGTTAATAAAAGATAAGATGTTAACGCTAAGAGTCTTGGGGCTTGGCAAAGAATATTTAAAAGGAGGGTTGCTGGATAAAGAAACTGTGGTACATTTATATGTTGGAAGACTACTCAGCCATTAAAAGGAATGAATTAACAGCGTTTGCAGTGACCTGGATGAGACTGGAGACTGTTATTCTAAGTGAAGTAATTCAGGAATGGAAAACCAAACATCGTATGTTCTCACTGATATGTGGGAGCTAAGCTGTGAGGATGCAAAGGCCTAAGGATGATACAATGGACTTTGGGGACTTAGGGGGAAGGTGGGAGAGGGGTGAGGGATAAAAGACTAGAAATATGGTGCAATGTACACTGCTTGGGTGATGGGTGCACCAAAATCTCACAAATCACCACTAAAGAACTTACTCCTGTAACCAAATACCATCTGTACCCCAAAAACTTATGGAAAAATAAATAAAAGAGGGTTGGATGATAAGAATTGGTCATCTTGTTTTCTGAATTGTTCCATTGTACTTAATTGTACTTCTTTCCTTAAAGAGTTGAAAATATTCCTAAACTGCTGGAGGATACACCTCTGATAGCTTCAGACAAATATCCCCTTAATTATTGTTTCGCCACATTTGTCTTTGCTCACAGAGAACCATTCTGATCTGTGGTTTAGCCTCCCAAGTGATTGAACAATATCGGTGATCTGAGGCAGACCCTCCGTGATGGATGACACATGAGTCTCTTGCATGATTTTGCATCATGTATTGATTACCCAGACAAAACTGAGTTTGTAAAGCTGCTAAATCCAGGATCGAGTGCTGGGATAGGAGACATTCAAGGAGGAAGCGTCCTGAGGGGCTCATCCTTCAGTAGCCAGCCGTGCCCAGAGCAGAGGGGAGCACAGGGTGACAGAGTGAGGCAGGCAGAGGAAGCCGCACGTGGCCAGGTGGGAATGGACATCAGGCTCCTGACTCCTCTCCTCATTCAGCTGCACCTTCAGCTTTTCACTGGCAGACACCTGTGGCTGCTGAGTTACCTTCCCCTCCAGCGAGTCGACTGGCAATTATCTTATGGTCCTAAGGATGTTTCTGGTGTTGCTGAGAAAGTCAGAGAAATAGAGGAAAATGTCAAGCTATGCTTTTGGAAAAGCATAGATGTTAACTTGTTTGGCTTCTCACTCTCAGCCTTAAAGAAACGTGATCACCTCCTTCCTCACCTGTAGTGGCAACAAATCCTTGTAACAAACGTCTTCCATTGATACTTGAAGAACATGCTCACATAGTAAGTGCTGGTTAGTTTGTACAACACGCCTCTGCTTCTTTTTATCTACCTCACAGGTGAGAATGAGTTGAAATAAAACGTGGAAGTTCCTAAGAAGCACTCAATATTGTCCCTCCCCACCTCTTTTCTGCTGTTACCTGCTCTGGGAGCAGGGGAACAGGACAATGTGCTGTGGTGGCAGATGGTGGACTTCAGAGTCCTAGAACTCCAGATTCATGATCCTGACATGTCTAGGCTCCACCACTGACAAGCCATGAGGACTTGGGGAGTCCCATCATCTCTCTGGGCCTCAGTTTCCTCTGCTGTATAACAAAGCAATGGACGAGATAACATTTCTTTCCATTTAACAAATCCATAAAGTGCAAAAGAACCTAACTCTGACAAATATTTGTATAATATTTTTACTCTAGATCAAGATACGTGATTTTTATTGAACTGAGATGGATTGACTAAAAATTACGTCTTCAGCTCACTCTAATTTATTGCCTTAGAAGAAGGATTAAGTGAGATATTTCCATTTCTAGTGACAGGTGGCTGACACTTCGAAATCTTCCATTTCATTACTCACCTTAATGTTTTCACTAAAACACATGTGGTTTTCAAACACAGGAAGGAAAACATGGCAACCTGTGGTTACAATTTCCACTAGAAAATAGAAAAGGTGTAGGTCAGAAAGAATGTTTGTGGGGTGTTCCTTTTTTACTTTAAACACGAAAACCCATGTCAGAAGAGTGTTCTCTTGAGAAGAACACTGTTAATTGTTGCAATTTTCAAAAGCTGATGAGAATGGGCCCAATGGCATCTGTTGTTGCAATCAGAGCAGTTGTGGTTGAAGAACTGCAAAGGCTTTAGTGCCAGGGATATTTTCAATCTTCTACCGTGTCTTCAAGCGGCCTCTCTCTTTTCTTTTCATTCAAATTCTGGGAAGCCTAAAGAAAATGTCATTTCAGGCAGTCCTTCTCATACCCAAGTAGCTCCAAGAATCCCTTTTCAGATCCCATCTTGAAGCAAAGTAGCTTGTTCAAATAACTCTTCCTCTGTAGCATTTACTTCACAGTTATTTTCAGCCACTGGTTCTGTAGTTTGCTGTAATCAATTGAATTTACCTGATACTTAAAATTAATTAATTATTCAATAAATATTTGGAGAGAGCCAACTAAGTTTACGACATGAGCACACATCTGAGTTAATTGGTTAATCAGAAAGAAATGCAAAACACAAAAGAAAAACGCCTTTGAATTTTCTACATTGTAAACATCTACAACTATTAGAGATATGGAGTAAGTTTTAAGTAAATTCTATTTTCACAACAGACTGCTGTTTGAACATGGGAAGTCCTCTTTCCAGGTGGCCAGGGTACCTAGCAGGAGCGGGTGGGAAATCACTCCAATGAATGTTATATATTGGTTCAAGAAACCAGCTGTTCAACCTGCAAGAGAAAAATGTGTTAACAGAGTAATACACACGTAGTAGTTTAGATTGTTTTCCTTCTAATTGCTTTACTGATGACAATCAAATGAGAATGTGAGTAGAGCACTTCAGTATATCAATAAAAACAGATGCAAGTCATTTTCACGTGCGAGTTCAGTTTTAGAGGGAAGAACTGCAGCATACATAGAACAGGAAAGCTGGAGTGAGCTGTTCTGTATCAAACTCTTATCTGCCAGCAAGCAAGATCTTATTGTATGTATTTATACACAAGCACAGATGTGCATGGTGAAACATGCATTTGTATCAATACAGGATGGCACTGGGGAGGACTCCTGATGGGAGGGAGGACTCCTCCAGTACTTGTTCCACTGTAGCCTGCCCTCAGCACAAGCAACCAGAAAGAAAGATTCCCTAACAGCAGAGTCATACCTGCCACTCTGCCCCAGGCCCTAGGGCTTCCTTTTCCCAACAGGACCCACCCAGCCCCTATGCCCCAGATCCATCTCTGATTCATCTTCCCCACCCAACTCCAGCTGCATCAGCCCCTGTTTGCTTCTTAGCATGCCGGCAGGCTGGAGCCCAGGGCACAAGGCCTCCTTCAGGTTTGGCCTGAACATCAGTTTCTCTAGGATGAGTTCCCTGATCACTGTGTTTTAAATTTCAGTCCCTGTGTAACCCCTGTCCACGTATACTCTAGACCCTATGCTCTCCTACTCTGTCTCCCTCCCCATCCCTCTTTCCAGTTGGCTTCACCTTTCTGGAATAGAAACTCTATGCAAGCAGGGATTTTCCTCCTATATCACTTATTACTGTATCCCAACAACTAGAGAGTACTTGGCACATAGTAGGCATTCAAACAACGTTTGTTAAATGAATTGCATGAATTAAATGTAACTAATCACAATACACGTACAGATTATATGACATCATTCACTTACTTATGCAGAAAGATTGGGTCGCTATGGATTTAATTAGTCCTTTCACATCTTAAGAAGTATTTAATTCATTTACAAATAAAAACAAAGAGCAAATGCTTTACCTCAAGTGGAATATCCTCTTTCCGACAGTTGGAATCAAATTGCCTCCATGAACATAAGTCATAACACGGTGGGCATCTTTCTTTATTCATTGGCCATGATTCTAGCAGTGTGGAGTCCAAGTTGAGGAGTCTCTATTTTCCAGATAGGGTGCCGCATTGGTTTTCTACAGGTGCTGTAACAAACCACTACAAACTAAGTAGCTTAGAACCAAAACGTATTGATGCACAGTTCTGTAGGTCAGAAGTCCAGGCTCACTCAATTGGCTTCTTCAAGTTTCACAAGGCAGAACGTGAAGTTGCTGGCTGGCCTGGGCTCCTACTGGGGAGGCTCCAGCAAGGTGGCAGGAAGGGTCCCTTCAGTGTCCTGAGCAGCACTGTGGCTGCCTCCCTCCCTTGGTCAGAGAAGAAACATTTTAAGAAGTGACACAGATAGCACTCATGCCATACGGATAACTCCTGCTAGTCTGGAGTGGGACTTTGGTGCTGCCACTGCAGACATCTCGTGTAAATGAATGGCTGAGGAAGAACCCCTTCCACACGATGCTGAGTGAGAGGAGCTGGTCACAGAAGAAGAGCACAGACCCTGTGATTCCATTGCCTCAAATACTAGAGCAGGCAGGACCTGTCCGTGGTAGGCAAAATTAGATTGAGGTTGACTACACAGGGACATAAGACACCTTTCTGGCAAGATGAAAATATTTTGTATCTTTTTGAAAAAGTTATTTATTTACTTAAATTAATTAACTTTTAATTTTAATATAATTATATATATTTATGGTATACAACATATTATGACATTTGTGCACCTTGTGGCATGGCTAAATCAAGCTAACCTAATGTATGCATTACCTCACATATTTTTTTTTTCTTTTTCTTTTGAGACGGAGTCTTGCTCTGTCACCCAGGCTGGAGTGCAGTGGTCGATCTCAGCTCACTGCAAGCTCCGCCTCCCAGGTTTACACCATTCTCCTGCCTCAGCCTCCCGAGTAGCTGGGACTACAGGCGCCGCCACGTCTCCCGGCTAGTTTTTTGTATTTTTTAGTAGAGATGGGGTTTCACCGTATTAGCCAGGATGGTCTCGATCTCCTGACCTCGTGATCCGCCCGTCTCGGCCTCCCAAAGTGCTGGGATTACAGGCTTGAGCCACTGCGCCCGGCCTACCTCACATATTTATGGTTGATTTGCGGTGAGAATACTTGAAATCTACTCTCTTAGCAATTTCAAGTAATAACAATACATTGTTATTAACTAGAATCACAATGCTGTACAATGGATCCCTTGAAGGAGTCCTCCCCTCTGTGTGAAATTTTGAATCCTCTGACCAACATCTCCCTGTCTTCCCCCACCCCCCGCCCCCCTGCCCACTGCCACCAGTTTTCTATGTCTTGAGTAGGGTAGCGGTTACATGATGCATGTTTGGAAAAAATCATTGACTGGTACAATTACAATGTGTGAATTATATTGTAGGCAAATTACTCCTTAACATAATTGACAAAAATAGTAAAATTAATAAAACAATGTAAATAATACACCTAATTTTAAACAGAAAAAAAGATGAGAGACATCATTCCAGCATATTTTAGGAGGTCATTTAATAAGAGATCTATCCTCATAACAAATTTCTAAGTGCACAGTTCCGTGTTGTTAACTACAGGCACAATGTTATGTAGTGGGTCTCTAGAATGCAATCTGATTTCCTCAACCCCCATAGTCCTTTGAAGGAGACACTGTAAGGTCAAAATTCTTTTGCTGGCTGCCTCCAGCTACTGAGTAAAATCATATTTCAGTGTATACTTTTGTCCTTTCTAACTGATAGAGACATGCCAACTGTGGGGAGATGGTAAATACGTTAGATTTTCTTCCATTTTCAGACAAAAACAACTCTTTAACTGAGGCTATTATGTTTCTGATATGCTTTTTAAGTTGCTATTTTGATGTAGGTTAAAAAAAGACATTTGATAATGTCACTTAAGTATTTTTTCTAACTTGTACAAAGCTTCCTGTGTAATAGAAACATCATCACAATGCTATCAAAGACAATGGGCTTATGAATGAGTGTCAGGGATTTTGCTACCTTTTGGAGTTTTTATCAGTTGTATACTCTCTGCCTTTACCTAATTTAGTATTAAAATGCTTTTTTTCAATAATTAGTTGTAGAAAATCTAAGCTTGTGTGTTTACATATTTTTTTTCTCTCGGTACTATAATTCTGGAGTTGGTGATACAATAGAATCATAATGGTACTTTACTAAAAGCTTAAATCACTGAATCTCAAAGAATTAAACTCCAAGCTGAATGGAAAAATCAAAATAAAAGTTACTATATATTTCAAGATTATTTGAGGGATTTTTAAAATGAGAAGCTAGAAAACAGATATCTCAAGCAATTCAAGTAGAATTATGTGAAACAAATAAATAATTTTCAGTATACCATTTCTTTTTAAGTCAGAGAAGCAGAGAAACTAAATCCATGGACATTGGATAGGCCATCTTTAAATGATAAGTCAGAATTTATGTTTCCTACAGAAATTTAAAGATTTAATAAAGATATTTAAATTCCAACTAAAATTATTTCTGTAGGCAGAGCCTATCACAATTGCTGAAATTATAGCCAGGAAATTAGTAAATGTCCTATCACACAGTTATTTATCTTTCCATTTCTTTCATGATATGGAAAATGAAACTTTTTCATCTTTAAGTTTCCATTAATTGATTGCATGTTATAGAACTTTTATAAGCATGATTCTTACATTAGACTATGAGGTAGATATTATATCTTCGTTTTACAGAAAAGAAAATTGAGGATCAGAAAGTACACACGATTTGCAAAAATCATGGGTGAGTAGATGGCAGAGTGTAGATTTGAAAGCAGTGTTTGTTGACTTTAAGCCTGTGCCTCTGGTAAACTTCCCATGATACACAGTCACCATTCAAAGAATATTTGTTGAGTGAGTGATTTTTTAAACAGGATTAAAAATATAAAACAAGAAGGAAGAGGTATGAGGCAGCTATCTAAATCCATCCTTCCGCTGCAGATTTTAAAGCCCTTTTGCTTTTCCATCTTGCCTGCCTAATTATTTTATCATTTTAACACATTGATATATTCAGTGGTTAATCCTTTACTGTCTTGTAAACATGTTAGAAGCATTTTCTAGGTCCTAGAATTGAAAAGTAATGATTACTTAAAAAAACAATCTGTGACTTCTTTCAGGAAAAAACCACTGGTATCCAGGCTGGTGGATGCAGGCTCAGAAGTAAGGTCTTGCCTTTTGTCTTCTTTGCTTTCTTCTCTAAAACATTTTTTCAAATTGAGAAATTTTAAAAATGGTATCTATTTATGGTGCACAATATGATGTTTTGAAATACGTGTACAGTGTGGAATGGCTACATCAAGCTAATTAACATATACATTACCTCAAATGATTTTCATTTGTCTGTAGTGAATATTTCAAATCTACTCTCTGAGCAATTTTCAAGTATACAGCACATAGAATCACCATGTTGTAGAATGGATATATTGAACTTGTTCCTCTTGTCGAACTGAAATTTTGTATGCTTTGACCATCAATTCCCTATTTTCCCCCCACCTCCAGTCCCTGGTAACCAGCATTCTACTCTGTGTCTATAAGTTTGACGTCTTTATGTTCCACATCATGAGATGGTTTGAGATAATGTGGTATAGCTCTTCCTCTGCCTGGCTTATTTCACTTAGCATAATGTCCTCCAGGTTTATTCATGTTGTCAAGAATGATAGATTTTTCTTTTCTTTAAGGCTTTACTTATACCACATTTTCTTTATCATTTATCCCTTGATGGACACAGGTTATTCCATATCTCGGCTATTGTGAATATTGCTATAGTGAACATGGGAGTGCATATTGCTCTCTGACATCCCAATTTTATTTTATTTCCTCTTCTTTTAAGCATTAAAGCTCTCACCTTCACTTTTTATTATTCAAAAGAATTGTGAGTAGCAGTTGTGTGGTTCAAGAGTGCACTGCAGTCTTCCTTGTGTTCATCTACATTATCTGAGATGCTTTATTAGTTCTGGTCTGCAAGCTTCAAGGCTTATTGATAGTGTGTGTCACCAAATAGCCAATGAAACCTTATGGCTTGTAGAATAAACATTCAGACTTCTTATTTTGGTCTTTATCATCCTTCAGAGTATAGTCCCAGTCTATTTCTCTAAATTTATCTCCCTCTATTTCCATAAATATTCTGTATCCTAAACTTGTTGCCTAATTAATTCTTGAACATGCCACATGCATTCCCATGCTGCACGTTTGCTAAAACCAATCCTCAGCCTGGAATTCCCTTTCTACTCCTCTGCCAATACAATCCTTTTTTTGCACATCCGATTCAAGTTTCACCTCTTCCCTAAAGATAGTATTTTTTTTCTTTGTGCCATTTATTTAGTTTTCAGAATATGCAATTTATATTATTATTATAGCTTTTGCTCTTGGATCTTTTTTCTATAAAAATATTTATTTATTTTTATGGATACACCATAGCTGTACATATTTTTAGGGTACATGTGATAATTTGATACATTCATATAATCAAATCAGGGTAATTGGGATATCCAACATCTTAAATATTTATCTTTACGCTAGGAATGTTCAAATTATTATCTTCTAGCTATTTTGAAATATGCAATCACTTTGTGTTAATTATAGTTAACCTACTGATGTATCAAACACCAGGTCTTATTTCTTCTAAGTGTGTATTTGTATCTGATATGGTTTGGCTCTGTGTCTCTAGCCAAATCTCATGTAAAACTGTAATCCCCACATGTTGAAGGAAGGGCCTGATGAGAGGCAATTGAGTCATGGGGGCAGACTTTTTCCTTGCTGTTCTCATGATGAAATTCTCATGAGATCTGGTTGTTTCAAGGTGTGCAGCCCTTCCCCCTTTGATCTCTTTCTCTTCTGCCACCATGTGAAGACGTGCCTGCTTCCCCTTCACCTTTCTGCCATGATTGTAAGTTTCCTGAGGCCTCCCAGCCATGCCTCCTGTACAGCCTATAGAACTGTGAGTCAGTTAAACCTCCTTCCTTTATAAATTACCCAGTCTCAGGTAGTTCTTTATAGCAGTGTGAGAACGGACTAGTATAGTATCCATTAATCAACCTCTCTTCATCCCCTCAGCTCCCTACCCTCTTTTATCATTTGTACTTTAGTCTTGCAAGCAGTTCTCTATTTTTTTTCTCCTTAGTCATTCTCAACAGTACTTTTTAGGCAGTACTCTGAAAAAAAATCACCCAGAAAAGATTGTTGATATTGTTGTTGATAAGGAGGATGAAACATTTGTCTTAATTTTTAAAGATGATGAACAAAAGATTGAACTTGGAGTTAAAACAAACACATTGTTTATTCTAAACATACATAATGATAACAACTGTCAACTAACTGAACTGCCTCCTCAGTGATATTGTATCAGTTGCTCCGTTGCTGACTGGAGTTGAAATCATTGTAAGGGATGGAAGACACCAGGAGTGGCAGCTCTGTGGCTTAAGAGGTAGAATTCCTCATGAAACCTTCATTCATGGCTAACCCCAGTAATTTAGCAGGGCCTTTTCTTAGCCTGGATTACCCCCAAGAAAGCAGAACTTGAGATAAGCACTCTTATAGAAATAATTTACTTTGAGAAGTGATCTCAGAGAACAGGAATGGGGAGCTAAGGAGAGTGAGGAGGGAAAGTGGGAATTCCAGTCGGTTTATAGATGCATTATTAGCTGGTTACAGCTGTGGGATTAACCCCAGGGAGGGCTGTATCAGGTTGTTTCCACACTGCTGATAAAGATATACCTGAGACTGGGTAATTTATAAAGAAGAAGAGGTTTAATGGATTCACAGTTCCACGTGGCTGGGAAGGCCTCACAATCATGGTGGAAAGCAAAAGCCATGTCTTACATGGCGGCAGACAAGAGAGAATGGGAGTCAAGCGAAAAGGGAAACTCCTTATCAAACCATCAGATCCTGTGAGATTTGTTCACTACCATGATTCAATTATCTCCCACTGGATCCCTCCCACAACATGTGGGAATTATGGGAGCTACAGTTCAAGATGAGATTTGGGTGGGGACACTGAGCCAAACCACGTCAAGGGCCATTTGAGGAATGATGTAGAATGTTCCTCAGCACTGTCCATCCAAGACACAGAAATGGAGTATTTCCCCATTGGCTCTCAGCCCACTGGTCAAGGGCTACTCCAACAATTAGCCCGCTGGCGGCGTGGCTGGGCTGGTTCCTACAGAGATTCCTCACCACAGGGGCAGGACTGCCCTTGGATAGAAGGCAAAAGAGACACCAGGAAGCTGCAGTGAGGTGTTGTGAGGGTCACTTGTGCAGAGGAGGTTCCTGCAGCAGTGGCTGGAGCAAGACTGATGGGACATAAATGCTGCCTGACACAATGTGCTTTCCCATTAAGCTCAGAAATGACCTCAGAATCCTTCTCAGTGCAGTGCTCCTAGGAGCTGTGATGAGTTCGTTGGAGTTGGTGTATGCAAAATCAAGCAGGCAATTTGCCAGTTCCAGAATAGATGATTAAAAACAGTACTGGAGCAAGTTCTTGCATAAGCCGATGTGAAAGTTACCAAGCATGGTGGATTAAACGGATACGTTAAAACTTATGGGTTTCCTATTTGGGTACTCAAGGGAGTCAGCACTAATTCTGGGAAGGTAGCGAAACACTGCTGTCTTTATAGTACCAGGTCATGAAGCCAGGCCGGGGAGGTGGTCTTGCTAGGGGCACAGGTGCCATTCACAGGGAGGCTGCTGGTGCCTCAGGAGTCTCCTGCTGGATTCACAGGCTCTGCATAGCAGCTGCCTGAAAACACAGAGCATCTCAAGGGGCTTGCAGAGTTGTGAGAAATGATTAAACATTTAAATTGGTGTTCCATCCATTGATTAGATCAATTTACTCTCTTTATCCTTGGGATCTTTATTTCCCCAGGTAACACATACTACAAGCATAGGCTACTAATTTCTTGATTACTCAGAGAAATTATCCAGTTGATAAATAGTATCTGTGAGAGATATAAAAAAAGAAACAGATGAAGAACAACATTGATTATTCAGGATAACTAACATCTGTCCTCAAAACAAGTAGTTAAGGTGCATGATGGCGTGTCCTTTAAATCAGTAGACCCCAGCCGTTTTGGCACCAGGGACTGGTTTCATGGAAGACAATTTTTCCATGGATGGGGTGGAGAGAGGGGATGGTTTCAGGATGATCCATGTGCATTACATTTATTATGCACTTTATTCCTATTGTTATTACATTGTAATATATAATAAAATAATTCTACAACTCACCATAAAGTAGAATCAGTGGGAGCCCTGAGCTTGTTTTCCTGCAACTAGATGATCCCATCTGGGGGTGATGGGAGACAGTGACAGATCATCAGGCATTAGATTCTCGTAAGGACCCTGCAACCCAGATCCTTTGCGTGTGCAGTTCACAATAGGGTTCATGCTCCCATGAGAACCTAATGCCATCGCTGATCTGATAGGAAGCGAAGTTCAGACGGTAATGTGAGCCACGGAGAGCAGCTGTGAATACAGATGAAGTTTGGCTTGCTGGCCTGCCACTCACCTTCCGCTGAGAGGCCTGGTTTCTACCAGGCCATGGAATGCTATATGTCTATAGGCCAGAGGTTAAGGATCCCTGCTTTGAATAATCATCAATGAGGTGTTTCAAAGACAATTTGTCTCTGGAACTGTGTATTTGGTAACTAGCATAAGAAGACCTGCTAGTAGATTACAAATTAATCAATAGCTCAGCATAGAGGAAGGAAGCCTTTAATTAGAGACAGAAATACATGCAGCCACCTGTGTTGATCTTATCGATCTAGGGAAAGCTTGCGGCAGTCACAGAATGTTGAAGACCCGGAGGCTGATGTGATGTGTGGTCAGATCTGCAAAACTGAGAGAAAACTGGAAACATTTCTTTTTTTTTTTTTTTCCTGAATTATCCACATCGGTTTTTAAAAATGCCCAGGTTTACTTTAAAAGCATTATTTGGCTTCCAGGCCAAATAATTAGGAAAAAGGGGGTGTTTTTTAACCTTGGTTTGGGTTTGGGGGCTTAGAGACAGCTTCTCTTTTATGATATACAGACTTCCCATATACCTCCAAATAAGTGAGACCAAAACACTATTGCTTCCTGTGAGTTGAAAAAAAAATCTGGTGGGTTTACAGAGGGAGGAAATAATTTCTGGCTCCATGGGGTGTAGGAAATGTGAAGACTGCTTCTGCACCCCATAACTGCTATGATCAAATAATGGCCTTTCTCTGCTTGGTTTTGAGATTTGGAGGTGATTTGAGTATTTCAGTGTAGAAAAACAGTATGTAGTTTAAAAATGCTTATGGGAAAGTGGAAAAAGACAAAAAGGTGTAGAGAAAACAAGAACAGTCTTAATCACTAGAGAATCTGTGCAAACACGAGCACTTGGGGCTTCTTGGAGATGGCTACTTTTCTATCAAGCACAAGGCTCCATATGCTCAATTTGTCAGAAACTCACCCATTCCCAGATTCATTCACATATACGCATCAGCGTTTCAATGTTTTATTACTTTATTTCATGTTAAGTGATTATTCTGCACAAGTTTTCTCAGGAAGTAATTGTATACAATTCTAGGAGTTAAAGGTGGACAAAAATAAGAGTAAAATCCCTCGATCTGCAAGTGTTAATTAATTTTGCGTAACTAAGCATTATCATGTGAAGATGAAGTTTCATAACCAGATATTTTTCATGCAGCTGCGATCAGTGAGTTTCTCAAATAGCAAAGACAAACAATTTGCGTATGCAAACCAGTACAGCTAACAATGTCTTAATTGTTGTTATTTAAATGAGGAGCAATGAATTTGCATTCATATAGCATACTAGCTTTCACTTAGTTAATTGTATAGATCCAAATTCCAAAATAAAAGTAATGCGTATACGGCTCTCATTTGCCAAATTCAACATAAGCTGAGAATTTGTAAATTGAGAAACTTGTCAGATGAATTCCCCTCTGGTGGGAACCATTCCTCTCTCACTAGTGAGTTCTCCCATTAAAGACCTTGACTATGGTGTAGAAGTCTTTTTTCCCCATTTCTGAAATAAAATTGGAGAACTTTAAACAATAAGATAAAAGTAACTATGAAGAAAAATCCAACACACAAAAAGGTAACAATGGAGCACAATTCGGAGTTCAAATTCCTGATCCGCATAACATCTGAGCTGAGTTTGAATTGCCTCCCTCACTTGCCAAACAACTGGTCCTGCATTCTTCTCAGGGCTCTGACTCCCAGCTCATCTGCCAAGAAGTCTCTGGCATGTCCCGAGCTCACGAATCCAAGCTGTTGGGCTTGGATTACCCTCGCTGCATGATTTTCCAGATAGATCCTTGGTGGTACCTCTTGAAGGAACCCCCAAGGGAGTGGGCAGACACTGCAGATTGGTTTCAACTGCTTTCTTGGAGTAGAGGCTGGAATATTTAAAATGACATCTCCTAGATTCCCTTGCAGTTAGAGTTTGGGATGTGATTTAGGTTCTGCGAGCAGAAACATTTGCTCAGGACTTGAATTTGTGGTGGACAACAAACCTCCTTTCCACTGAAATGAATTCTAGTGAGCCAGCTTGGCACGGGGACCCTTGTGTGCAGAGGCAGGTTCCATCCCTCAAGGTGCATATTCCCTGTGCCCGATTGTGGCAAAAACAACCACTCTCTTGCCTGCCAGAGACTGCAGTATCGTTTGAATGTTATTCCTAAAAGCACAGCGCAGAGTTTTATTTTGCAGCTTTCCCAATGATTCTGGAAGGTATTTACTAGCCTGTGATAAGAATCTCTTCTTACCTAAACTAGCCAGAATGGAGTCTGTTCTTTGCCAGTAAATTTTTACTCTAATTGGTATGACTATTTTCAGGAAAATGGGCCATCTGGATTGTTGATCTCATCAGATTAAGTGTGAAAGCAACAAGGATATTCTACCTTCACAATATGGGTTACCTGTTTTTAACTGTGCCAGAAAGCTTAATTTAAAATAATTTGATGAGCTCACGGTTGAGATTTTCTTTTAAAGAAACAGGCAGAGGACCACAGCACTTCCCTGAGGGTACTCGTGTCTTGTAGGCATGGGGCTGACACAGCTGTCAATCAGGCATGGTCTGTCCTCGTGGGCCACTGAATTACAGCCCAGGTTCTGCCTTTCCAGCTTTCCCATTCGTTGTGTGTGCGTGTGTGTGTGCGTGTATGTGTGTGTGTGAAAACAGGAGAATTCTGGGAAAGAGAGGATTAGAAAGAGAATGTTTGGGCAGATTCAAACCCCAAAGAGGCTGTGTCACCTGCAGAAGCAAGCCCTCCTCCCATGAGGCTTAGCGCAAACATCTCACCTGGGTGATTTCTAACAGAGACCACGCTTCTCACGCAGGACCATTCTCTCATTGCCTCCAGACTCTTGATTTCTCTCTCCCTTTTAACTCCAGAGCCATATCCCAGCAAGGCTCAGGGGGTAAATACAGTCTTACCTGGGAGGAGAATGCTTACAGACTCAATGAATTACAAGATGTTGCCAATGAATACCAGCAGAAACCAGAGCAACATGGGTGAGAATGAATTTTTAAGGTCTAAACTAGGAAGAAAGGAACGCAATTTTAGATGAGGCTGAATTTCTCAAATTAAGGGCACTTACCAGAGATTCTGGATTCAGTGTACCAGCTCAAATAACAGAGAGTGATTCTAAACATTTGCTGGGACGGTTGGCTGAAGCTTGCCCTCAGGAAGTCGCTGTTCAGACTCAAGGACTCTGAGACTTCAGGGCACCTCACGTTAAGGCAAAAGAGGGGTCTAAAGGACTTCAGGAGCTGGGAAGACTGGGGTGGATCCTTCACAAGGAAATTGTTCACTCACCTGTATTAGGTCCCAATTGCTGCTGTAACAAAGTCACAAACATATTGTCTTAAGACAACACACATTTACTATGTGCCAGTTCTGGAGGTCAGAAGTCCTAAAATCAAGGTGTGGTCTGGGCTGTGTTCCTTCTGGGTACCTTGGGTTGTGGGTATCTATTTTTGCCTCTTCCTGCTTTCTTTGACTCATGTTACCCTCCCCACCTTCAAAGCCAGCAGCGTAGCATCTTCAAGTCTCTTTCTCTCTCTCTCTCCCATCTCTGCTCATCCCACCACATCTTCTTCTCTAACTCCGATGCCCATTTCCTTCTTGTACGTTGGGCCCAACCCAGTCGTCCAGGATAATCACCCCATCTCCAGTGCCTTAACTTAATCACACCTACAAAGACCCTTTTGAAATACAAAATACATATGCACAGGTTCCGGAATTATAGTAACATCTTTGGGGGTCAATTATTTTTTTCTATGACACCCTCTAATGATGTCCCCTGAGAGAGGCCCGATGGTTACTCTTTCATTAAGAGGTTGAGAAATCTGCCAACAAGAGGAAGGGGAGGGTCTTCATAGAGCGCCGAGAGGTGGGCCTCTGCACTGAGGGGCTGAGGTGGGAATACTGTAGCTCAGAAGGGTTCTCGGAGTCCCGGAGTGGCAGAGCTAGAGACAGAACCAAGGCAAGCATGGCGACCAGGAATTTTTGAGGGATCAAAAAGTTTCCTGGGCAACAGCCTATCTGCAGAGATAAGCATAAGGTACAGAGATATGACCTAGATCTCAGAAATATGCTCAAGAGACAAAACTACCCTTGGCTGTTGGGAGAGAGAGGCAAAGTTCTGTGAGACTTGTTTCTCAGCCTATATTCTGTGAGTGCTAAGAAGAAAAGGGATTGAAAATAAACAACAATGATCCAAATCAGCAACCAAAATAAGGCAATAATGACTTTGAGAGGTTTTCTGCTTTGCTTTGATTTTTTTACTTTTGGGAAATGCAAAAAAGTCTGGGATTTTGGGAAAAGTATAAAAGAAGCATTGGTGCTCCAGACTTGGAGGCTGGCTATGGTGGTCAAAGGCAGCATAGCACCAGTGCCGTGGCCTCTGTGTCCTTGTGGTGACGTGGTTGGGTTTAGAGGCATAATCAGTGGCAGTTACAGGAGATGACAAAATACCCTCCAAAGACTTAACAGGAATAGGTATGGGGGATGCGTATTTTTAGGAGGACAGAGATTATGCAAAAAATGGGAAAATATTATCTTCAGAAAAATGCTAATACTATTAACTAACATTTATCACTTTTTATGTGCCAGCCTTGTACTCAGCACTTTACATGCATTTGACTTATTTATTTACTTTTTTTTTTGAGATGGAGTCTTGCTCTGTTGCCCAGACTGGAGTACAGTGGTGCGATCTAGGCTCACTGCAAGCTCTACCTCCCGGGGTTCACGCTATTCTCCTGCCTCAGCCTCCCGAGTAGCTGGGACTACAGGTGCCTGCCACCCCTGGCTAACTTTTTGTACTTTTAGTAGAGACAGAGTTTCACCGTGTTAGCCAGGATGGTCTTGATCTCCTGACCTCGTGATCCGCCCGCTTTGGCTTTCCAAAGTGCTGGGATTACAGGCGTGAGCCACCATGCCCTGCCTACATGCATTTTATAACTTCATCATTATTTTCTCAATTTGTGGGGAGGAGGTAAGGGAGGCTTAGCAAGGTTAGGTAATCTGTGTATTTATCTTTAGGTGGGAAGTGGAGGTGCAGAGACCATCGCAGGGTCCTTCTGTACAAAGTTTGACAACTTCACTGCAGGCCACCCTAGAATTGTACCTCATGGGTCCTCTGTGACTTGTAAGGCTTCTGAAAACCGAGTAATACTCCACATGGAAACTGAGGCTTGCTAAGGTGAAATAACTTATCAGAGGTCACATGGGTTCTTATTTCAGAACTGGGACAAGAATCTAGGTTTCTGACTTCCAGACCAACGTTGTTTTGGTTACAATATACTGTCTGATTGTAGAATCACTCAAGAGGGGAACAAAGCTCAGGAAATGAGATCAGCCCAGTCTCCATGTGTTGAAGCAGACCACAGATCCTCCCCGGATACACGTTTACCCCCAGATGAGAGCAGACTAAGAGCTGAGAGTGATGTGCCCCTTCACGCCCTCCTACCAGCCTCACATACCACATGGAGCACATCTCCAACTAGCTTCTGTCACATTTGACACCCTCCCTGGCAACCTGATAGTTACCCAAGGGAATGAATGAAGCAGAGCTACAAATATTCATGTGGGTAAATTTCACAATGTAATATTGAGAAGACATTCAAAAGTTAAGGTGAATGTGTACAACATGATAAAACATATATAAAGTTTAAGAAGTGTTAAACAAGGCCCTACAGTTTTAAGGATATGTGCATATATAGTTTAAGTATAAAACATGTGTAGCAATGCTAACCTTCAAATTCAGGGAGTGGCTTCTTGGGTGGAAGTTGGGGGTGGCGAGTGGAAGCACAGAAGGACGAGGGGTATACGATGACACCACCTTGAACTCATGATGAAAAGCTTGGCTCTTTCCCAGCAGTTTTATGCTCCAAAGGCCATTTTCAGTGTTGGGAGCAGTAGGGGTAGGGAGAGGGGTGGAAAATCTTGGCCTTGGCCCAGCTATGTCTAGATAAACTGGAAATTTGCCCTGACAGCTTTTTTCCTCTATTGTGCAAGGCAGGGCCAAGTGATGTCATTGGGACATGCAGATGTCTCTGTCCTCTTCTTTGACTAGTGCCAAGAAAAATGATCTTTGCAATCAAGTGATGCTCCTTCCCCCAACTCAGATTCAGCTGTCTACCATTTCTAAACCTGTGGCCACAGGCTAGATCCTTGGAAGCTCAAGGAATGCTTTCCTTGAGGGAAATCATGCCCTGTTGCTTTCAGCTTTAAAACAGAGTGCTGGCTTATCTCCAGGATAGTGGAAAAGCTGTTGGCATCTCAGTTCTGTTATAAGGGGCACACACAAAAAGCAAATTAATTGATTCCTTCTTACCTTCTTTTATTCATTTATGTATTCATTCATTTAAGGAAAGAATATGATTGAACATCTACTCAAGAACTGCAAAACAGAGATTACCTGACCTAAAGGTAAGTATTGGCAACAGAGAAGACAAACTTGGGAGCAGGCAGCTACAGCACAACACGGTGCAGCCATAGCGAGGAGAGGGAGATGGGAGCCCCAGGAAGGATCACTTAACACAGCCTGGAGAAGAGCTGATAGGGGAAAGCCTTAGAAAAAGGGCCACATGAGATAAGTCTTTAAGAATAAGTGGGAGTTAACCAGGTGGAAAATGGGCAGCAGCAATTTTGGACAGAGCAGCAGGTGGAAAGTCAAGAGGCCGTGAGAAAGCAGGATGCTTGTGGGAACTGCTGGAGACAGATGGTGGTGAGTGGACAGGATTCTAATCAGGACCACGTTTGTCCTCAATTTCTCCAGGGTAGCATGCACACAATAGCAAAAATTCCTATGTATTCCACACTGGGCACTGTACTAGGAGTTTTACACATATGATCACATTTCATCTTCATTTTATGGCCAAGGAAGTGGTCTAGGCTAGACTTGACCCTGAGTTGCCATCTCCTTGTATTTGCCCTTGACACTGTTGCTACATGAAATTTATAAGACCATTCCGCTTACCACACAGTTGTTGTGATGGTCAAATGATGCAAAGTATGTGAAAGCACTCACAGAACTACAAAATGCTTCATATATAAAGTCTTACTTTAACAATACAGATCTTTTAGTGGAAAACTACAATCAATAATGCTGTACTGATAATTTCCACTGTATTTCTAGTTGGTATGAGGTCAGGGATCTGAGGTAGCAGAGAAAGAAGGGAGGCAGTTTACACTCGGGAAATATATTTTTAAATCTCCCCTTGCACAAAAGTCATTCAGTTATGTGCAAGATCATCTTTAGCAGATTTATTAGTTTGTGATCTTTATTTTGGAAAATCAAATTATAGTGAATTCCCACCCATGCTTATTATGTAGCAGAAATGGTGCATGTCATCAAGGGCAGGGGAGGGAATCTCAGGGACTGGGAAGGGTGATGGGACATAGTACCTTCTAAACTCATATTAATAAAATAAGATTATCAAATAAACCTAGAGTTAGGAAGGGCTTATATGTGGGAATTCTTTCAGCATAATATGGCTCAGAACTTAGACTATGAGTAAGACTAGCTACACCATTTGCAGAGTCTAGTCCAAAATAAACATGCATAATTGCTTAATAAGAAATCTATGAATTTCATGATGGCAACAGCAGAACTTCATTATCAAGTGTGTTGCCCTTCTGGACACAGGGCTCTTTGTGACTACATGGGTCACAAGCCCATGATGCTGGCCCCTACTATAAATTAGGAATCTTCCATGTAATCTGGTGAAAGGTATTGGCAGAGACTTATCCTTGCAGTGAAAAATGACTTATTTGAGGACACTTGGGAACAACTAGTGAAAAACATGAACACAGAAAAGAGGAAATTCTAAGTCAATTTGAAAGACATTGTTTCCTTATTCCTCTCCTCCACTTTCAAGTCCCAAACATCTCCTTTCTTCTACTGAATACATGTGTTACCTACCTGTTGTTGATCTATTCAAATGACACATTAACTTTTACTGGGATTTCTTCCTGCTGGTAAAACTAGACCACTGCTACTGCAACAGAAGCTCATCCTTTTTGCTGAGTTTTCAGGGGAAATAAAATAGCTGTGTATCCTGTGTTTGGTCTTCAAAGTGTTCATAATCTGAATTGCTTTTACCTATTTTCCAGTTCTTCCAAATACCCATTTTCTGTTTTTATTTTCCAGATGACTGTGATCCTGTTTCCTGAAATGTTTTTTATTTTTTATTTTTTTTAACTAAAATTTTTTTTAATGCATCTCTGGTCTGGGTGCACCATGGTTACCATTAGGGCGAGAAAAATATTCTCTCCACTAGGTTTTTTAAATGTTCACCCCCACTTCTTGACTTAACACTTGCCCAACACAAAAAGGATCTCTTTTGCAGATGAATATGGTACCCCTGACAACACAGTGGGTTGGTTCAGTAGCATCCATTCAACATATATTTATTCAACATTACGAAATATCAGGGGCTATGATGGATGTTATATATATATATATATATGAAATGATAAACAAAGTAAGCGAAGTAAGTATGGGGCTCACATTCTATTGATGGAGATAGACATAAAAAATTTTCACATGAATAAACATACAATAAATATATAAATGATGGAAAAGAAAAATTGTTGTATGCAAGAGTCAGTTGTTTCTTTAATTGCATGGTTAAGGATGCCTGCTCTGTGGAAGAGATAGTTTAACTGAGACTTGAAGATGAGAAGGAGCCAGTCAGGCAAATAACTGGTATGGGTGTGGGGTAGAGAGTGGTCCAGGTGAAATGTGATAATCCTAAGGCCAGAAATCATTTTGGGGATTTGGGGATCTGAAAGAATATTAACATGGTCAACACACTGTGAGTCAGGGATTGAGGCTAGAGAGGCAGGTAGGGTCCAGAGAATACAGGCAGAAACAACAGGAAGTGTGGGTGCTGAGTAATCAAAAGGATGGACTGAGTTGGTTACTATGCTCTTGCTTCTCAGCTTCAAAGCTGTCCTTCCACATTCATTTCTTCTGGATGCTGAGATGGAGACTCTACAAAACAAAATTTCTGCATTATCAACTCCCAACATGCTAAGCTCTGCTGAAGGAAGACACTAAAGGGATTCTGAAAGGCTGGAGGCATCATGGGAAGAGACCTCTCCTTCCTTCTTTGCCTCCAGTTCCTGTTGGCAATGTTCTAGCAAAGATGCTACTAATACATATCGGCTGTGACAGTAGATTTCTGTTTGCACTTTTCCTAACACTCCCAGGTTCAGCTTCATTCCCATCCCAAACCCATCCTGAGACAGGAGCAACAGCTGGCTGGAGAGCCCTCCTTAGAGGTCTAAGTCCTACTTTATGGAATATTTCCTCCAGGTGTCTCATAATCCCAAGCTCTTAATAATTCCAACCTTATCTCTGTGTTCCCCCAGACTTAAGGCAGATAGTTTTTCACTGCATTTAATACTTTTGTGATATCTTTATGTTTTCTTTTTGTTTTTTTGCATTCTCTAACATCTGGTTGAAGTTATTTATATTAAATTTGTTTTGTTAAAAATAACTAGTGTGGTTTCTGTCTTTTGACTTGATCCCAATTGATACAGATGATGTTAGGAAATGGAGACAATGGTGATTTTCAAGTTTCTAGCTAAGTTGGTTGGATGAAAATGCCATTTTCATGGGAAGACTTGAATAAGAATATTTTGCTATATTAGATAAGCAAAAATTTAGTTTTGGACATGTAAGGTATGAAATGCCTTAAATGAGACATTTAAATGGAGATGCAGCAGAAGCAGTCAGATAGACAAATTTAGAGCTCAGGGATATGGCTGGAACAAGTGGGTGAAACTACACAGGAGATGGAAAGATTGGAAAAAACCCAGAAAAGTTTTGTGGTCTGAAAGCCAAGAGAAAACTGTTTCAAGAAGAGGATGTGCAGTGCTGCATAAAAATAGACATATAAATCAATAGAATAGAATTGAGAACACAGAAATAATCCCTCACATTTATGGTCAATTGATTTTTAGCAAGGTTGCCAAAACAATCAACAGAAAAGAATTTTTTTAACAAATGGTGCAGGAACAACTGGATATCTACATGCCAAAGAAAATAGTTGGACCCCTCCTCACGTCATATGTAATTATTAACTCAAAATGGACTAAACACCTAAATGTAAGAGTTAAAACTGTAAAAATCTTGGAAGAAAACATATGGGTAAATCTTTGGGACTCTGGATTAGGCAATGGTTTATTAAATACAATGCCAGATGCACAAACAACAAAAGGAAAAAAAATTGAACTTCAAAAATGAAAAACATGTGCTTCAAAAGATATCATCAAGAAAGTGGAAAAACAACCCAAAGACTTGAAGAATATATTTGCAAATCGTATATCTGATAAGGGACTTGTGTCTAGAATATATAAATAACATAACTCACTAATTTAAAAAAAACACCAAGTCAATCATTTAAAAAAATGGGCAAAGGATCTAAATACACAGTTTCCAACATAGATATAAAAATAACCTATACATACATGAAAGGATGTTCAACCTTATTAGTCATCAGAAAAATGCCAGTGAAAACCACAACCACTTCACACCCACTAGGATGGCTGTAATTTTTTTAAAAAACAGATATAACAAGTGTTGATGAGAATGCGGAGAAATTTTAACTTTTATTCATTGCTGATGGGAATGTAAGAATGGTTTAGTCACTTTGAAAAACAATCTGGCAGCTCCTCAAAAGGTTAAACATAGAGTTAACATATGACCCAGCACTTCTACTCATAGGCATATACCCGAAAGAAATGAAATATATGTCCACAGGACAACTCGTGCATGAATGACCACAGCAGCATTATTCATAACAGCTAAAAACTGGAAATAATCCAAATGCCCACTGTGTGATTAATAGATAAGCAAAGTGTAGTAGATCTATACAGTGAAATATTATTTGGCAATAAAAAGGAGTGGAACACCAATATATGCTACAACATGGATGAACTTTGCAAACCTACTACGGGAAAGAAGCCAGTCACAAAAAAATCACATGATAAATAATTCAATTTATATGAAATACCCAGAATAGACAAATCTTTAGAGAGAGAAAGTAGATTACTGGTTGCCTAGGGCTGGAAGGAGGGCTGGGGGGATTAGAGAGTAATGAGTAGTGGGTACAGATTTCTTTCTGGGGTGATGAAGTATTCTAAGACAGATTGTGTTAAAAATCATCACATTGTATACTTTAAATGAATTATTTGCATGGTATGTAAATGTAACTCAACAAAGTTGTTACAATAAATACATATTCTTGTAGCAAAAAATAAAAGATGAGATAGTGAAATGCACAAAATGCTACTAAAAGGTGGTGTAAAATCAGGATACAAATATACAACGTATTTGGTAACATGTAAGAGAGTGGTCACTTTGATAAGAGCTGGTAGATCGGACTTACCTGAAAAGCCTCTCAGAGTTTCCAGGCCATGAGGAGTGTTTATTGGAGATTATCAACATGAATTCAAAATGAGACTAATCCATGAACTAGAGCAGACCCCAAATATTGGTCTGGGTGAAAAAACTGACAAAAAAATACTTGGGCTTGTCTAACATTACTTTCACTAGGTTTTACCATATCCTCAGCAAAAAAGTAAAGGAGACATTTAAAATATAAACATTTCATAACAGGGTAAGGGATTATTGTTCTCTAGTCCCTTACCTGTTCCTCCTGTAGATGAATCCAGGATTCGGTGGTGCCTGTTCCAGGATCCCTTAGTGTGAGAAGCCTTTATCTATTCTGAAATGGTTTTGCTGTGTCCCCACCCAAATCTCATATTGTACTGAAGCTCCCATAATTCCCACATGCTGTGGGAGGGACCCAGCAAGAGATAATTGAATCATGGGGCAGTTCCCCCATGTTGTTCTTGTGGTAGTGAATAAATCTCAGTGGAGCTGATGATTTTATAAGAGGTTTCCCCTTTCACATGGTTCTCTCATTCTCTCTTGCCTGCCGCCATGTGAGATGTGCCTTTTGCCTTCCACAATGATTGTGAGGCATCCCCAGACACATGGAACTGTGAGTCCATTAAACCAGTTCATTTATAAATTTTCTTTATAAATTATCCAGCCTTGGGTTTGTCTTTATCAGCAGCACGAAAACAGACTAATACACCTTCTTTGGGCTTGGTGGGTGGGGATAGGGAGAGGTGAAGATAACCTGCCTCACTGAGACCTAGCATCTGGGTTCTAAGTGCATAATTCCTTGCTGGCCCCAGATACTGAACCAAGTTCTCCTGTGTTTAATTTCTTGCCTTTCCTTTGTGTCTACTCAAAGTTTCATGGCATCAGATGAGTCTCTGCCCCAGTGTGGTCATATGAATTTCTTCTGAAACACTCAAATGCACAGGGCAATGAGAGAGTGGAGCATCAGCAGGCTGACATCTGTTCTTTAAGAACTCTTTAGCGTGAATAGTCACACATAAATGTGCACGCTCATTTAAGCTATACTCTAGGACAGAATTTCTCTAATGGGATCATGTGAGATGTCGCTGGTGATTCTGCAAGGGAGTGTGAATGAAAAAGTAAACCCTAATTAAAAAAAATTTTTTTTGCCGTAGGTTACTGGGGGTACAGGTGGTGTTTGGTCACCGTTCTTTAGCAGTGATTTGTGAGATTTTGGTGCACCCATCACTCAAACATTATACACTACACCCTATTTGCAGTCTTTTATCCCTCAACCCCTCCCACCCTTTCCCCCAAGTCTCCAAAGTCCATCATATCATCCTTATGCCTTTGTGTCCTCATAGTTTAGCTACCACATATGAGTGAGAACATACAATGTTTGTTTTTCCATTCCTGAGTTACTTCACTTAGAGTAATAGTCTCCAATCTCATCTGGGTCACTGCAGATGCCATTAATTCATTCCGTTTTATGCTGAGAAGTATTCCATTGTATATTTATATCACAGTTTCTTTATCCACTTGTTGATTAATAGGCATTTGGGTTGCTTCCACAATTTTGTGATTGTGAATTGTGCTCCTATGAATCTGCAAGCATCTTTCTTATGCATCTGCAAACATCTTTTTCATATAATGACTTCTTTTCCTCTGGGTTGATGCCCAGTAATGCGATTGCTGGATCAAATGGTAGTTCTCCTTTTAGTTCTTTAAGTAATCTCCACAGTGTTTTCTGTAGTGACTGTAGTAGTTTACATTCCCACCAGCAATTAGAAGTGTTCCCTGATCACTGCATCCATGCCAATGTCTACTGTTTTTTGATTTTTTGATTATGGCCATTCTTGCAGGAGTAAAGTGGTATCACATTGTGGGTAAACCCCAATTTTTGAACTTCACGTACTGCACAACACTAGTGATGTAGCAGCCCTGTTGGGATCTTGTTAGGGATCCTTGAGCCTTGTTGTGTTCCCGGGAACAGGACTGTGTTTATTTGTGGGAGTCCATTCTCAGTTTTCTGTGCAAATTGGGGAAGGCTGTTGATAATCGGTGAATGCTATAGGGCCAATGGAAAGACTCTAGGCTGAAGATACCAGCCTCTCCCTCCCAAGGTCACCTCCCCTGACCAACCTTCTCACACTCCTGACAGATACAAGGGAGCAAGCAAGTTGCACCCAGCCTAATAGTAAATTGCAGGGACATTTCCATTCTAAGGAAGGAATTTTTGTGTTTGTTGCAACTTAGCTTCTGCTCTGGCATTTTGCTGTTGTAAGCATTGCAAGGCAAGGTTTATATAGGTTAGAAGAGAATTTCATTGTGACATTTTCATTTTTTTTTTTTTTTGCAATTTCTGTTCAAGTACTTATTATGCCCTCTGTGTTATCATTTATTAGCATTTATATTGCCAATCATGTTGGAGAGTCCATGTGATGATTTCTGAAAATGAGATGTGAGAAAGAGGAGGATAATTTAAGTCTAGACCTACAGATTGTGCTGATAAAGTGATGAAGAGCTACAATCTTCTGAGTCATTTCATTGCATAAGTGCAATAAAGGACGCATAATAAATTTGTATGTTCATATTTACAATGGAAACTGCTTATCAGTGAATTTCACGGGGCAATTGTGTTTTGCCAGATTTTGTGTCTTTCCTGGCAAACGACTTGTGACCACAGCGATGGCGCCAGCAGAATGGAAAAGGCCCTTTACCTCACATCTGAGAAGTAAAGATGCTGATTATTTGAGATCGCCATTGGAATCTCGAAACAGTGTAAAGTATTTGCTAAAAAGAGTCACTTTCTGAGAAATGACTCAGAATTCAACTTACTTACTAGCAGAACTTATTGCCCAAAAAAGGAAAGGCCACACTTTTGGTGAAAACTTAATAATCCCTAGTATGTAAAATTATACTGAATTAAATCCTAGGCCCATTTTTAGTGTAAGAAATTAAAAAAAGAAATCCACTCTCAAATGGTAACACAAATTGAGATATTGCTGAAAAGCCTCTTGATCCTGAAAAGGTTCTGAATAATAAACTGATAAAAGCAGCAGCAGCATCTAACTTGACACCAGTCATGTCATTTGTAAGTAAGGTTGGTAAATAATAATGAAATTGAAGCAATATTTTCAGCTATGAAGAGCTGCTCAAACCAAGCAAAGGCCAAGATCTACTGTAAATTTTGTCTATGTATCTTTAAAAAAGGCATCTGTGTTGGGGGCATTGTGTTAGCATCTGTACCGGTAACACTTCATCCAGGGTTGGCTCGATAAGAGGCTTCACATTTTCTGTAGAATAAGAAAAACCTGGAATTGTCACAACACACTGATTTGTTCATGCAGTAATGCTGGGGTCAAAAACTCTTTGAGTGACCAGGCGCAGTGGATCATACCTGCACTTTGGGAGGTCAAGGTGGGAGGATCACTGAGGTAAGGAGTTCCAGACCAGACTGGCCAATATGGTGAAACCCCAGCTCTTTTTTTTTTTTTTTTAATTATACTTTAAGTTCTAGGGTACATGTGCACAATATGCAGGTTTGTTACATATGTATACATGTGCCATGTTGGTGTGCTGCACCCATTAACTCGTCATTTACATTCGGTATATCTCCTAATGCTATCCCTCCTGCCTACCCCCTCCCCACGATAGGACCCGGTGTGTGATGTTCCCCTTCCTGTGTCCAAGTGTTCTCTTTGTTCAGTTCCCACTTATGAATGAGAACGTGCAGTGTTTGGTTTTCTGTCCTTGTGATAGTTTGCTCAGAATTTTTTTTTAACCCCATTGTTACTAAAAATACAAAAATTAGACAGGCGTGGTGGCGGGCACCTGTAGTCCCAGGTACTTGGGAGGCTGAGGCACAAGCATCACTTGAACCCAAGAGGCAGAGTTTGGGATGAGTTGAGATTTCACTGCTGCACTCCAGCCTGGACAACAGAGCAAGACTCTGCCTCTAAATAAATAAGTAAATAAATAAATAATAAATAAATAAAGGAGAGTAACAAAAGGTTTGAATGCTGCTGTAAATACAGTTAAACAGGGATAAATTCAACTGAGATTTTAAAAATTTTGTGAAGAGTCAGATAAAGAGACATCATCTCCTCCTCCAAACAGAAATGTTATGATTGCACTTGAGGGATACTTTCAAGACAACACAAGACCAGGTTTTGGGGAGTGCTTTGAAGATGGAGAATGACTTGTTAACACTAGTCACATTGGCAGATGTTTTTCATAACAACAAGCAGTCTAATAAGCGTCTGCAAAGCCCTGGAGAAAATGTTTTCACCACAAATGTCAAGATTTTTTGGATTTAAAAGAAAACTAAATTTTTGCAAAAAAAAAAAAAAACCATGCTGAGAAAGAAATCCTTGAGATGTTTCCATTGTTGCTTGGGGCTGCTTATTGAGCAGAACCTGGCAGAACTGCAGAATGAAATTGAACCATGCTTTCCCTCTCTTTAAACACAAGTGCAGGACCAGGCGAGGAAGCGTTTCTCTGAATCTTTGACTCAGTCTGAGACAGAGTCTGGAGAGAAGAGGAAGAGTCCTGCACCCCATGCAACCCCAGACACTCTCAATGGGACACACACATCACTCCGGAGGTCAGTCCTGGGTTTCTGGGTAAGAGAGTGCTCTGCCAGCCTTAAGGAAACGATGAACACCTCACTGCAGTTGCAACTTCTCACACATAGGAGCAAATTTTCTGTTATTTAATAAAACCAAGAGCAAGGGAAAAAGTGGTAGCCCTTCAGTTGAAAATGACATCTGTGTGTACCTCAAGTTTGACTCAGAATTGAATTTTTAGGCAGCACGTGTTTCACATTAAAGAAGGTCAAGTTGATCACCAATGGCCAATGGTTGAATCAGTCATGCCTGTGTAATGAAGCCTTTATAAACATTAAAAAGGACAGAGTTCAGAGAGCATGCAGTGAGTGGAACACGTGGAGGGTCCTGGAGGGTGTCATCCTAGGACATGAAAGCTCTCCATCCCTTTCCACGTATCTCACCATACACATCTCTTCGTCTGTGTCCTTTGCAACATTCTTTAGAATAAACCAGTAAACGTGTTTCCCTGAGTCCTGTGCGCTGGTCTTGCAAATTAACCAAACTCAGGGACAGTCGTGGAAACCTCGACTTGGTGCCAGTTGGTCAGAGTTCAGGAGGCTTGGACTTGCAACTGGGAGGAAGGAGGGGGTTGGGGACTGAGCCTTCAACCTATGGGATCGGTAACTATCTCCAGGGCGATAGAATTGGAATTCAATTGGAGGACACCCAACTGGTGTCCACTGCTTGATGGTGAGAAGAAACTCCATCTTTGGTCATAGAAGTCTTCTGTGTTTATTATTCTAGTGTGAGAACAGAGAAGCCAGGTTTGAGTGAGTTTTTCCTGAGGCAAAAGGGAAGAGCTTAATTTCGAAAGGTAAGTTAGTTATATTTTTTTCTAGGAAACAAATTTTTGCTTAAAAAGATATCATTACGCTGGGCGCAGTGGCTCATATCTGTAATCCCAGCACTTTGGGAGGCCAAGGCGTGTGGATCACCTGAGGTCAGGAGTTTGAGGCCAGCCTGGTTAACATGGTGAAACCCTGCCTCTACTAAAAATACAAAAATTAGCTGGGCATGGTGGTGGGCACCTGTAATCCCAGTTACTCAGGAGGCTGAGGCAGGAGAATTACTTGAACCCAGGAGGCGGAGGTTGCAGTGAGTTGAGATCATGCCACTGCACTTCAGCTTGGGCGACAGAGCGAGACTCCATCTCAAAAAAAAAAAAAAAAAAGACATGATTAGTTTTAAACAAGGGAAACAACTTTCCACTTGCATGTACCATATGTCACACATCTTTAACCTTTTGTATCCTGAACATCATTTAAAACTTCCGTCCAGATTAAAAAGATTCAGAAGTCTGCACACAGGATGTTTGGACGAAGGGAGGCAGGATGGTTCACTTCCGGGTTCTTCTTCACCACCAACTCTTCCCGTGTGTGCGAGAATGCAGCTGACGCCCGGGAAGGTGAAGATTAATCAGGCATGCACCAGGTGATGTCAATCCGAGGAGACCAAGATTTACCTGGTGGCACCTGCGGAGCCCCCCCTCCCCCGACATGCCCGTGCCCCGCCTATTGCCCTTCCACTCCTAGAAAAGTCGCTCCCAGCAGATGCGCCGGGGGTGGGCTTTCTCAGCCCCCACTCTTGTCGGGACTGTATTAGAAACTCCCCGCCCAGCTCCGGTCCCTGAAGCTAGATGACCAAAGAATAAATTTTTTGCTTTTAGCCTTGCCTACTCGCTGGTTCTTTTGTGCTCGCTCTGGTGGTCTTAGAAAAACAAGACACAGGAGCCTTCAGTTGCTGTTTTAGAAATCTACTCTCAGGGTGTCAGAAAGTCCATCTTCCATAGGCATTTACTACAAGGAATTTGATTCCTTCGATCCCTGGTCAACTCCAAGCTTTTTAACAAAGTAGCTTAATAAATATTAAGAGTGCATTTTTCTTTGTGAGGTTTGAGACTCATTAATTAACACAATTGTTGGAAACGGGATTTTTTTTTTTTTTTTTTTTAATGGAGTCTCACTCTGTCACCCAGGCTGGAGTGCAGTGGCATGATCTCGGCTCACTGCAACCTCCACTTCCTGGGTTCAAGCGATTCTCCTGCCTCAGCCTCCTGAGTAGCTGGGACTACAGGAGCGCACCACTACACCCAGCTGATTTTTATGTTTTTAGTAGAGGCAGGGTTTCACCACGTTAGTCAGGCTGGTCTCGAACTGCTGCCCTCGTGATCCGCTCACCTTGGCCTCCCAAAGTGCTGAGATTACAAAAAGTTAGTGGTAGTGAAACGGTATGGGTGGCCTAAAATAGTTTAGAGACATTACTTACACTTAGAATAGCAAATTACATCTCTATCTGAGCCTGTGTTTAGAATGAGTCAGACGGTTTTTTGTTGCCTGATGACAGGCGTGGGGGTCACAGAGTCCTCTTTCTGCAATGTTGTGTATGTCCCAGAGAATCTCTGGCAAGATGTGGACAGATCTCTGAAAGGTCAGGGAGCTCATACCCCACGAAGCTTGCAGAACCCTTCCCATCTGCCTGCTAATAAATGATTACATATAAAATATCTAAATACATGGTGGTGTTGAATCTGTGACTTGATTTTACGATAACCAGGTGGCAGATTTGTGAGACAGTAGCCAACCCTCACTCGCATAGAACTTTCCATACTACTGTTTTCTCTTCCAAAATAACCAAGAATTTTTCATGGTCAAGTACAAGTGGACATGGCTGTCGGTTTGCAACAGCCAGGTTTATCAATGGATGGTGTTTTGCCAGGGGTGGGACCTAGAATGAAAGGGGCAAGAGATCTGAAGGATGGGCAATGGGAGTGGTTGCACTACTGATCTGTAGAATATTGATCCTCCTAAATTGAGTTAGGCGGAGTGTAGTCACGGGAGTGGTTAAATGATGACAAAATATGATGGAGTCTAACGATTGACATGAAGGAAGAATTTTTGCCATGTTCTTTTTAATGTTTTTCTTTTTCCCATCTAAAAATAAGATTTCAGTAGTGTGGCCACAAATTAAACCTTAATGACACCCTAAATAAAGAGACTGGCCCCTCAGGGAATCCTTTATTATTGAGTATGGTGACTTGCTTCTTGATTTTACAAATATGAATTCTCTTGAAGAGAAATTTTGTTCTAAGGCCAACTTTTCCCTTAATGGTTCCCTTTTGTCCATGAAGAGATGGTAAATGCATACAAAGACATTAGCAGCACTTTTCATAAAATAAAATTGAACACAGAAATTTGCTGCAAAATTAACTGCAGAAAGTTTTATATAGAAACGAATTTGGGGTTAACCACTGTTTTATTTTACATTGAACATGGAAATTCACAGAGCTTATTGACTTTATTATTCCACTGTGTTCTTTCAATAAAATTTGCTAGTCTAGTAAACTCTTGCCCAGGAAAATAAACCTGAAAATAACCTTATTGCTCAATTCAGGAATATCTTGAAAGACCCATCAACTCACCATTAGAAAACATGAAACGACAGATAATATCCTAAGATTGTGTGAACCTCTCACCTGGAAACTCGTACAATTGCTTTATCCATAAATCCTAAACTATTACATCTTGATCTTTACTCAATCCTAATTACACACCCACATTGAAAGACCTATCTTAATTCAGACTTCAAAATATTACAAACGTACAAGTCCCTCCTTTGAAATGCTACTGAGACAGCAGTAAGAATACATGTAAGTATAAACATATTTATATTAGCTTTTTTAAAAAAAAAAACAGTGTCATTACCCTCTTTGTGAAACCACATGCTAACATTTACTAAGCGTTAATAAGCACTGGGGCTGAGCACCTTGTCACACTGAGTTCTCAAGAAAACAATGTATGAAAGGTATCATTATATTCCCATTTTACAGAATGGGAAAATGAGGCTTACAAACATCAAATGCAGTAATTTCCCTATGGTTGCACAAGTAGAAAGGAGAGGGGCCAGGAGCCCTGGTCGTTTATCCTCAGAGCCCACCTTTTGAACCAATGTTAATCTTCCTTCCAATTCTTTTAGATAAGAATGGTTCTTAATCATATGCTGCATGTCTCACTGAGTTTTCTTCTCATCCCCTCTTCTAATTGAAACCAGAAGACCCAGTGTAATATCTAGTGTTCTCACTCAGCCCAAATGCTCAATGCTGTAAAGCTGAAAATGGATCCAATGCTGTCACAGAGAGGCAGAGAGTGAATTCCCGAGAGTTATGAGTCATCCATTCCCCTTTCAGAGCATGCAATGACTGACAGGAAGAGAGACACTAACATTTGAAGTAATCCAGTCTATCAACAGGGGACGAACTGCTTTGATTTAAAGCAATTTACAAAAGGATTTGTACATCTCATCTCTCCTGTTTCACCAACGTCTTGACTCATTGCTGCAGGTTGTATAATTAGTATCATTAATCTAGCAAATGATGACCAAATGCTTGGTAATGGTGTCTAACTGGGGTCTTTCCAAGGAACCTTTGTTATTTAATTAGGAGACAATGGATGAGCTTGTAGAGAGACCAGGGTTATAAAAGGCAGTAGCATGTCAACGTGTTCATGCCTAGTTCAATACAATAGCTTTTTAAGCCAACTGTTCAAATAAATTGACATCACGATAGCACATGAATTTAAAAGGGGTCATTATTCACTAACTAACTTTATTTTAACATATGTTTAGGAGCAACCCATTACTGCTGGGGATAATAAATGTTGCCCAGATGAACAACCAAGTAGAGTACAAAGGATGGCGTCTGAGATCGCTCCTGGGCCCTACTTAGCCACCATCTTTCCATATGGAGTCATAGGTTTGGAAATTTATTCCTTCTATGGATGAAACACCAAACTATTAAACTGCAAAAACATTCTGTATTTATTCTTTCTAGTTGCAGTTCCCTTGACAATAAATGAAGAGTTTATCCTCTGGTTATGTTTGATTTGTTCTCTTACTTACCCCAAAAGATTATATTAAAATTTATATTTCGGTTTGGATGGTTTCAGTTGTAAGTAACAGAAAAGCAAACTCAGACTGCCTTAAACAAAAAGGGAGATCTAGTGGCTAGAGGCAGAGCAGTCTTAGCTCTTGAATCAGAGTCCTGGTTTTAGTCTTCGATGTTTCTCTCTACTCTGCCCTTTTCTGACACTCAAATTTCATGGATGCTACACATAAAGGGAGGGTAGCATGGAAGTTGTGGAGAAAACTACTGTGTCTACTTACGTGTACACCAGTAACCTCATCACCACTTTGGGAGAAGCTACATACGATAGTTTTTGGGAGAAACTGAGCTACAGAGCTGCTCGGTCAAACTCCCTGTAACCGAATCACAGGTTCACTTGATCACCACCTGCAGAGTCCAATCAACAGGAGCGAGGTCTGGTATAAAGAAAGTGACATTTTATTCTAAAGCTAGCTTATGGGAAGAAGTCCAGGCTTCCTGCCTTAAGGGTACCGCTTCGTTTTTGGAGTAGAAAGTGGGCACTTTTAAAAGGAAGCCTGGCATGAGTGGCATGCAGGGGAGGGAGTGAGCAACTGGGAGTCCATGGGACTTGCTTCGGTGCTTTATCTACTAGATGGCCAAGCTGGCACCATCACAGGCAGAACCAGGCTGCAAAGCACACTTGTCTCAAGATACGCTCCAGATGGGAGAGAGTTTCATGGTGGGAATACTTTGGATTGTAAATTGACCTGTTGTCTCTTGAGGCATCTCCCAGGGGAGAGGTTTCTGCTCTGGAGCCTCTAAGTAAGTACACAGTTAGATACGCTTGCCTTGAAAAGAACATCTGGAGAAGGTAGAATGTTATAATTGCATTTCTAAAGAGCTAAGTAGGAAGTTGGGAAACAGGAAAAGGAGAAAAGAGAAAAGAAGAAAATATTAATTAAAAAATAACTCATTCTCTTTCTCTTAAAAAAAATGGGGATACTTGGTTACATTCCCACTGACAAAGATTCTCTTCTTGATTAAGGTCAAGCTCCTCTGAGCCATCTTCTCAACTAGGCCTTAACCTTGGCCCGTGAGGATGGCTGACTCTCAGCACAAACGATTTTTTCTACTCATTCCCACACTAAGAGACACAAACAAACACTATTGTTGTAACTGAACTCAGATCTGGGCTACTCATTGCTTGAAAGCCAAAAACTCAAGAGCGCTTTGGTGAAAAGAAAGTTGGCTTCATTTAAGAAGCCAGCAACTCGGAGGAGGGAGTGAACTAACACTCAGAGACCACCTCTCTGAGCTTTGCCTCTGGAACTTGATCCGGGGTGGGGAGGGTTAGGAGAAATTAGGGGAAATGATGACCAAAACATTTCTATGAAATGTGCATAATCACAAGCAGTCAGTTAATCATTGCTTTCTTCATCAGTGTTTTGTGACCTTCTGCAGATGCCGTCACCCTATTCTTATCAGGCACGTCAGCCCACTCCTAGATCTGCTGGTTGGCAAATTTTCTTTTATCTCTGTTGAAGATCTTGTTTTCCTGAAGGTGTTTTTAGTAAATAACGTACAAACTCAAGTAAGGCAATAACTGTATTCAAGCAAGTTTTTCTCTAACAAGGAGTCAGCACTGTCACAGCACAGTTCTTAACAGCTCAAGGATGCACTCCTGGGATGAGGACTCCAGGCTCCTTAAGTTCCTGCCTGGGAAAACTCAAGGCTGCCAGAATGATTTACTTTTCATTCCTGCCAACCCCTGAAGATAGGGCACCTGCCTTCTAGCCTCCATGGGAGAACAGAAGCCTAAGTGGATAATCGCCAGTTAACAAATACAGATGGACTAATCACATAAACCAACCACCCCCTTCCCGCTGTTTTAAGTTTCTACTTCCCTGACTCTACTGAGCCTCTGTTCCATCCCTACCCCTACTTTCTCATTCTTTCCTTGAAACACCCAGTCACCCGTGCGCAGAAAAAGATGAGCTCAGTTTATGCTGGACACTTCCCTTTGCAATAGAGTGAATAAAATCTGTTCATCAACTTTAACTAGCATCTAGCACTGGCACCATGTTCTTTAAGAATGACTTCCAAGTCCCTATTCCTTCCCAGCGCTCTTCATTGCAATTTGTGTTTGTAGAACACAAGTTAAAGTAAGACCTGTTATTGTTATGGACCACAGGTTCTTAGGCTCCCACGCAATAGAAATTGACAGGAAACCAAGCAAGTTTCCCAGACAAGGCTTTATTGAGGGCTTATGCTTGAGCACAAGGGAGACAGCACAGGAGGAAGGATTCCCTGGCTGGCTCCCTGGGAAGAGCTGCTTGGGATCTTTCATTTGGGAAAGAAAAGGGGTCGATGTTAAATAAAAGGTATGTAAATATGATTTGGAAGGAATTTCAGCCATGCAAGGGCAGTGTAGAGACATACTTTTTCGTATATCACATGGCAGATAAGCCCTTCACTGGGCAGGGATTTTAGTATTGCAATGAGGCAAGGGTCAGGATTGGTCATTCTCGTGGTCTTGTGCACATGCAGATGACAGGGTTAGCTCCCTTGAGTAAGATTTATAGTGCAGTTCTCCTGATGTTAGTTTCTTCACTCAGTCTGCAAGGTCTGATCAGGGGGTGCTGCAAGGTCTGGCGGTCAGCAGACATGCATAGAAAAATACATTAGTCGAGGGGACTGAGTAACAGGTGGGCTACTCTGTCTCATTACTTTGTACTTAGAAGAACTGCTGAAATCTTCCATGTACCAATACTTTGAAAAAGTAGCTGGCTATGGATTAGAGATGTAATTTGAAATTGTTTTTATAAGTGATAACTTTGTGGTTGTGAATAAATACCTACACCAACGTATAATGTAGCTCATTTTATAATTTAAAAATTACTCAAAAGTCTTTCCCATCCCTTATGCCTGGCTTATGGGTTTACTTTCAGATGACTAAATCCCACTGAGATGAATCTCCTGAGGTTTTCCTGGAGTTGGAAGAATCCATCTATTTTGCTAGAGAAGCAAAGAGGTAAAATTCTTTTCCTTCAAAAGGCTTTGGGGAGCTGTAATGTCTACAATACCTAAGGAATCCCAAGGCAGATGTGTTTTGAAATGCTAGCATCAATTAAGAAATTCATTTACTCCATCAATGATGCTCAGTCAAAGGTCTCAAAGGTCACCGAAACACCCCTGTAGTTAAACAAGTTGGTTTTATTACTTATTGCAGCGAGAGAGAACACACACCATGGAGGAAAATGGGGTGGCCCTATAAGAGGTGTTGACAAAAACCAGTGATAGGATTCAGGCTTTGATTGGGTGAGCTGGGAGGGGGCTCTAAGGAGGTAGAGGTTTCTCTAGAATGGATTATGCCTATGATCTCAGTCAATCTTCTATATGGGGAGGGGAGGCTAAAATGAGGATAAAGCTGCAATTGGCAAAGAAGTAGCAGTCACTCACGTTAGGCAAGAGAGGGGATGTTTGACATTTGTGGGTGGCACAGTGGCCTTGCTTTTCTTTGTGTTTAGATGAAATTATGAAGTTATGAAAATTATAATTTATAAATAAAATTATAAAACTATGAAGTTATGAAACTATAAATGGTGTCCAGATGAACAACCACATTGAGTACAAAGGATGGTGCCTGAGATCACTGAAGGGGGCCTGCTTCATCTCACTTGACAGTGGCCTCAGAGTAAGCTTCGCTGAGGTTGGTGTTCTGTGTGATTGTTGATGTCTGGCGGGACAATAACATGGCCTGGCTGTGGGATCCAAGCTGGCTTCTGAATGCCAAAGGCTGCTGCTTTCTCTTTCCTCATGCATTCCGTGTCGCTGAAGTGCTCACTGAGTGCTGGGATCGCACAGCAGAAATGGTTTCTGTCTTTAAGGAACCTACAATGAATGGTAAAAACAGACGAAAAATAGACAACGGGCAATTAATTAGTCAACAAATATGAACCAAGTGCTCCATGGGGCAGGCTTTGTTGTGGACATGGGAAATATGAATGAAAGCAAGACAGAGACCCTCTGCCCTCACAGAGTCCTCATTCTAGCAGAAAGAGACAAGCGATAAACAGAGCAAAGAAGAATGTTATCCATTGCGTTTGAGGGTAATTATGGGGAAAAGAAAAAGCAGAGTTAGAGGAATGACACCCGTAAGAGGGAATGGCAAGGCTTGCAATATTAAACTGGGTGGCAGAGGGGGTGTGCTATGATGAATGTATACGGAACCATTATAAGGAGAAAATATACGACCACTCAGGCATAATTTTTTATGCATTTTTTGATAACTCATAAACCAGGGAAAAATAAGATATGCACTGTTTTATTTACTATATACAAGAAATCAGCTATAGGTATGTTGAATCAATACAACTTTACAGAAATATTACGTACATTCTTTATGGAAACAAAATAATTTTAAGTATGTTTTCTCACTTATCAACATCCTGCAAAATTTTGAAATGGTGATCACTGCTTTCTATACTGCAGAAAAGGAGGAATAGATGTAATTTGTCTGTATTTGTTTATTTACTGTGACTTCAATTGATTGTTATGTGTTTCTGCCACAGATGCTGGACTGTGACATGAATGTGACCATTTCCACTGTCACCAAGCTCCCCTAGGTCTCCATCAGCTTTAACGTCCTGGGCTCTTTCACTTCTCAGATGCTCATTTCTGCATCTCCTGTCAGTTCTCTCCTTTTTTTTTGAGATGGAATCTCACTCTGTCACCCAGGCTGGAGTGCAGTGGCACGATCTTGGCTCACTGCAACCTCCGCCTTCCAGGTTCAAGTGATTCTCCTGCCTCAGGCTCCCAAGCAGCTGGGATTACAGGTGCCCGCCACCATGCCCAGCTAATTTTTATATTTTTAGTAGAGATGGGGTTTCACCATGTTGGCCAGGCTGGTCTTGATCTCCTGACCTCAAGTGATCTGCTCGCCTTGGCTTCCTAAAGTGCTGGGATTACAGGCGTGAGCCACTGCGCCCTGTCTTCTGTCAGTTCTCTTAAAATAGCGGAGTGCCCTTTCCTTCCCGTTCATCTGCTGTCTGCTGGCTCTTTGTTGCCAGTAAAGGCTCATTTTCTCCTATTTAGGCTTCTCTGGCATGAGGAATGAGCCAGTTTAATGTTTGTCTTAGGTGGGAGTGTGGTGGGTTGTGGAAGGGAGGTTTGGGGAGCTGGATTCTCTGTGAAAACGTGTAGCAAGGAAAAAGGTCACTGGGGAGATTATCATCTGCAAGGCAGGAGGAGAGGCTGTTTTATTGTCATTCACATGTCATCAGCCCAGTTATTAATACTTTTCTTCCTCTACCCCCTTGTCATTCTTAAGGAGTTCCTTGGAAAAAACAAGTACTTTCCTTCCCCTGGTTGGTGTCTCTGTGTCCTCAAGATACTGCCTATTTTTTTGAGGTTTCAACACAAACAGATCTAGTCATGGCAAAATGGTGACATTAATTCTGACTTCCTAGCTTCAACACTCTTCCCCTAAGAGGCAGAGAATTTTAGCACCGCAAGGGGCCTTAATGTTCTGGTCAACCTTCTTGCCCACACTAGTCACGGAAGTCTTTGTTGAAATGCCCCCAGTGAAAGGAGGTTCATTTCCACACAAGGTAGCTCATTCAATTTTGCCACAACTCTGTGTGTGTGTGTGTGTGTGTAAATGTACAGGTGCATGTGTGTGTGTGTGTGTGTGTGTGGGTCCATGTGTGTGTGGCTTCCTCCACCCATTAATTGTAATTCTAGCAGTTGGGGCCATGAAGAAACATGCAACAACTCTTCTGGGCAGTAGGCTTTTAGATGACTGAGTACTCTTTTGACATGTTTCTTTATTTCGTTATCATCAATCTCTTTCCTCCAGGATTAGCATAATCAGTTTTTTCTTTTTTCTCCTCTGAGATGGACTCTTGGTCTATCAACCAGGCTGGAGTGCAATGGCATGATCTCGGCTCACTGCAACCTCCACCTCCCAGGTTCAAGTGATTCTCCTGCCTCAGCCTCCCAAGCAGGTGGGATTACAGGCATGAGCCACCATGCCTAGCTAATTTTGTATTTTTAGTAGAGATGGGGTTTCACCATGTTGGCCAGGCTAATCTCGAACTCCTGACTTCAAGTGATCTGCCCACCTCAGCCTCCCAAAGTGCTGGGATTACAGGAGTGAGCCACCACACCCAGTCATTGCTTTTGTCTTCTTGCAGCTATCAATGTGTACTCCAATGCTTCACAAATTTGAGTAAAATGCAGATTCCTTAAAATAAATCACAATACTATACTCTCTCTCTCTCCTCTCTCTTTCTATATATCTATATCTATCTATATATATATCTTATTACTGACTAAATTAGTTTTTATTATTTAAACCGAAGATTTAAAACCCTTCTGTTCGTAGTCCTTAAACATGAAACTTAAAAATTAAAATTAAGAATAAGTGTAGAATTAGCAATTTAATATAAAAGGACAGATTAAAATGTGTTTTACTGAAGCCAAATTATTTTCAATATGAAGATACTACTACTGTCATATAGCATGCATTTACATTGTTTATTGATTCCTTGTTACAACCCAATTCTCCTACCATTTGTTCTGTATATAAAATGAGGATGCAAAATGTATTGTCTTCTCCAAGGGTTAGCGTGAGACTTGCATGAAATCATGCATATTAAGCACAATCCTTATTGCAGGATAATGGTCAAAAAAGCAGATACTATTACTATAATTGTTATTGCCAGTGCTATGTTGTCATTGGTGCTTTGGCTGCTTGCAGATTTGAATGGAATACAATAAAACCTTGCTGACAAACATCTTTCAAGTTTATGGCTAGTTTCCAGTCCCTACCATGACTTTTAAAATTTGCTCTGAAAATTCCTGGTCGTGACTCTTTCTAAATTAAACAGACTTTCCAGTTGCGTATTAAAATGTGGGTCACTTCAGGGCAAGCGAGAAAGTCAGCGGGGAGTTATAATGAGGTTTAAAGGATATTCCATGTTGCATCTTCCTCTACTTCTCTGAAAGAGCTGAAATTTTATGTTCAGAATCAAGAAAATACTATGGACCTGTCTTCAATATCGTGACTGCGCCAAGATAGACAACGTTTTGATTTTGTCTTTGAATGGAATACGTGGTAGTTCCTTGAAGGTTAATGAACTGCTCGCAGAGTTTTGGTGTAATAAATCTATATACAAACTTCTTTCCATCTATATTACCACAAAGAGTAGATCTACAATGTTACTCTGAGTCCTGAAAATATATTACCTTCCTATTGTCATTCACCAAAACTAGAATTGGCAAAAAATGTTCATCGTTATTTTTTAAAATCTCATCAAAAAAGAAGTCATCTCCTTGAATTTACTGGTCTTTTGGATGATCATATTTTGAGTCATAAAACAATATTAACTCTCATGCTCCGGTTTTTACTATAGGGCAATAGGGCAGTTAGACTGGACACTATCTGTGAGTTGGGTCTTGTGTCCATATTCACAGGGGAGCCACTGTGTTAGAGAAGATTTAACAAATGCATAAATACTCAAAACTGTATTATCAGCTCAGCTCAAGTAGCAGTTTCCTTTTTTATTCAGAATACTTATACAGAGACACACTGAAGAACAGACAGACACACACACCCCCATGCACACCCCACAAAACTTTCTGATGTCTAGCTAAAATGAAACTAAAGACCTTGGTTTTTCGAATCAAGGTCTCTGGTAGTAATTTCCAGTAATTGTTTTAAAATATCTCTTTTAAGTCAGGAGAACTGGGGAAGACCTGTTTTACCCTGGCTCATGCTTTTAGCAGTTACATTTCTAGGCTTTTTATTCAGAAATCTCTTGATTTTCAATTTCCAAAGTGGGGATGTGGGCTTCATGAAGTCCTTTCAGGTGGTCCAAGGGCCTGGTAGTATCAAAAGAGTTAATGTCCAGATTCATGTGTCCTTTTCCCCAAAAATGATGTCTGAGAATGCATTTGGGGAAATGTCATGCTTTTCTTTTTCGCCATCTCCCTTCACAATCACCCTTCTCTTACTTTCTCAAAGAGAGGTAGAATTCTCACCCATCTGGTATCTTAACAGGATGCATTGCCCCAGGATGCAAAAACCTCTGTGCCTTCAATCAAATGGTCCACTGAAAACAGTAGTGTCTGGAGTCGTCCCTTAATCGAAGTGCCATTAATACATGGGAGTGGTGCAGTCCAGGCAGGTGAAGCAAGGCATTAGAATGAAGGTAGGCTCGTAGGATATTCTCAACCCAGATACATCATAGACAATGGGTTTGCCACAGGGATGACATTAGAAAAAAAAATACTTTACCTTTGTTATCTCCCAGTCATGGTCAAATGATCTCACTTTGGAGAGAAAATCTGATGAGAATGAAATAGAGACTGCTAAGTCTGAAGTAGAGAACGATTATGAAAACCTCTGCAGGCATAGCACCTTAATCAACTCAGGCAGCAAACTTCCGGCAAAGCCCGCACCTCCATCATCTGTCCATCTATCCATCCACTCAGCCTCTTCAAATATGAGAGTTTTAGCATTTGCTAAAAGGCTACATGCATCCCCTCTGCATGTTCGCCATTCTTAGGAATGAGGAGCTGCTGGCTGAAGGACATCATTCATCCCTGTCTCAGTCTTGGTTGCACATTTTGTATGATTTTGAGGAAGATGAAGGAAACAGATCCATAATTGTTTTCCAAAGATCACCTCTTTAAGTAAAACATCAGTTTTCTACCCTGCATACAAATGCAGTAGCTTAAAACGGTGTCCGTGAGTCAGGAGTCAATAGGGCTCAGCTGGGTTCTGTGCTTGGTGTCTCACCAGGCTGAAAGGGAGCTGTGGGCCAGGGCTGCTACCTCATCTCAGGTGCAGGGTTCTCTTCCAAGCTCACTGGTGGCTAGAGTCATTTCATTGCAGTTGTATGGCTGAAGTCCCATTTTCCTGATCGCTGTTAACAGGCACTGCTCTTAGCTCCTGGAGGCTGCCGGTAGCTCCCTATGATGTGGTCCCCTCAGGAAGTTCACAAGATGACCATCTGTTTCCTTCCTTCCAGCCAGCAGGAGCATGGCTACTGTTGCTTCTTTTCTCTATAAGGACCTGCCTGGGTAGATCAGATCCACCCAGGATATTCTCCCTTATGGTGAACTGAAAGTCAACTGATTTGCTACACAATCATGGCTGTATCTTCTCATATTTACAGTTCCCACCCACATTCTAGGGAGGGGTGATGACATATGGGGTGGGAATCAGACACTGTTAGAATTCTACCTACCACAATCCACCCTCTGGCCCTTAATGATTGATTTATCCCAAATGCAAACTACATCAACCTCTCCAAAAGTCACAAGTCTCCTTCTGCTACAGGATTAGTTCAAAGCCTAAAATCTCATCTACATTTTATCAGCTCAAATCTAAAATCTAAATCAGTACCAATGAGGCTGCTAGGTGTAATCCATTGAGTACAGCTACTGGGGCGCCACTTCTCTTCATTTGCTGATGTGTGAAACTAAAACTACAGATTATTTGCTCTCAACATACAGTGGTGGGATAGGCAGAGAATAAAAGCTGCAGACTTTGTGTTCAAAAAATGGGGAAATGAGAGGTAAAAGCCACCTGTTAAAGGCAATTCCAAAATGCATCTGAGCAAATAGAAGTTTCTTGATTAGATTTCAAGACGAGAATAATTTTCCCGGGCTCTTGGATCTAGGAGTCATCTTTCCTTTTTCATGAAAGGTAGCTCCTGTTTGCGGTTGAGTAGTTTTGTCAGCTTGCTCCCTGTCAGAGAATTTTGCGGGTTCAATAGCATCTTTTCATTTCTTACTGTGTCTCTTTCAGCCCAAGCTGGCAGTTTTTCCACTGGAACAATTTTCTTAAGAAGTTGGTGGGTCTTTGGTGAATTTCACTGGATGTCATTCTATTCGATAAAAGCCACATCCACAGATCTTTTCAAGGTAATCAGTTCACTCTCTTCGGTTTCTGTGGAAATAGCTGAAGGATACCCTAATGCTCCCTAGAGTCTCTTTGGCTTGATTGAAGGACACCTTTTCTCTCTTAAAAGAGCCCTTTGTTTAACTGAATACACTGGCTTTTTAATCTTTCTGAAGTTGATTTGTTCAACAATTGGTAGATGTTTTGGTTATTTCCAGTTTGGGGCTATTATAAAGAAAGCTGCTGTAAATACTTGTTTACAAGTCTTTGTGTGGGCACATATTTTCGTTTCTTTTAGGTAAATACTTAGGAGTGCAATTGCTGGGTAGTAGGGGAAAAACATTATGAGAAACTGTTCCATTTTTTCCAAAATTGTTATACCACTTAACATTCCTACCAGAAATGTATGCCACTTCTGATTGCTCAATATTTTAACTTTTAGCAATTCTAGTGGTTCTATAGTGATATCGCTTCATGATTTTCACTTGCATTTCCCTGACGATGACAACACTTTGGGTATTTGTCCTGTGCTTATTGACAATTAATACAAATTTATTTGTGAAGTGCCTATTCAAGTTGTTTTGCCCATGTTTTTAATGGGTTGTCTTTTTATTATTAAATTGAAGGGATTCTTTATATATTCTGGACATAGGTTCTGTTTTAGATTTAGGTATTGTGAATAGTTCTGCTCAGTCTGTGGTTTACCCTTTCATTTTCTCAACAGTGCTTTTGCTGAGAAATTTTTTATTTTGATGAAGTGTAGCTAATCAATGTTTTCTTTTATAGTTAGTGATTTCTGGATCCTGTCTAATAAATATTTGTCTGCTAGTTCATGAAGATATTCTATGCTTTTTCTGGAAGTTTTATAGTGTTAATTTTTACATTAAACCTATAATCCACCACGAATTTACTGTTACATGCAGTGCGAGATATGCCTCAAGGTACGTTTTATTCTGTATGTATATCTAACTGTTCCATCTCCATTTATTTAATGTCTTACACTTTCCCATTCCATTGCTTTGGTGTGTCAGTTGAAAATACATTGACCATATGAATTTAGGTCTATTTCTGGACTCTTTATTCTGTTCCATTGATTTTGTTTTCTGTATTTATGCCAATACCATGCTAAGTTTTCAGTTGTAGCTGCATAGAAAGTATTAAAGCTAATTTTTTGTATTTTTAGTAGAGACGGGGTTTCACCGTGTTAGCCAGGATGGTCTCGATCTCCTGACCTCGTGATCCGCCCATCTCGGCCTCCCAAAGTGCTGGGATTACAGGCTTGAGCCACCGCGCCTGGCCAATTTTTTCCTTATCTATAGACCATCCAGAAACTAGCATATCTAATATAGATGTAAATTTCCAAACTAGAATAAAAATGCAAATTCTAAGACTAAACATTTGAATGAAGCTTAGGAATAAAGTTAATATATCTTATCTCCAAATTGAGTTTCATAAAATATAGAATTATTTGAAGTAGCCTTTTGGACATTAAAAAAATCTCAAAGAATAAGAACATAAGACTGATTATAAATCAGAAGCGTTGTCCATTTAAATTCACCGTGGCAGACAAAAGAAAAGAAGAATTTTAAGGTTGGGAGCAGTGGCTCATGCTTGTAATCCCAGTATTTTGGGAGGCCAAGGCGGGTGGATCACCTGAGGTCAGGAGGTCAGGAGTTTGAGAGCAGCCTGACCAACATAGAGAAACCCCATCTCTACTAAAAATACAAAAAAAAAAAAAAAAAAAAAAAATTGAGCCAGGCATGGCGGTGGGCACCTGTAATCCCAGCTACTCCTGTGGCTGATGCAGAAGAATTGCTTGAACCCGGGAGGTAGGGGCTGCAGTGAGCTGAGATCGTGCCATCGCACTCCATCCTGGGCAACAAGAGTGAAATTCCATCTCAAAAAAAAAAGAGAGAAGAATATTAATATTAATACAATTTCATTATACTTAAGAAAAATTATTCACTCTCAACTGAGTTACTTATAAGTGATTCTAAGAAAATCAGATATCCTTTTCCATCTTCCTTTTCTCTAGTATGTATACTATACCTTAGACTAATTTATATTTCTGAAACCTGAGAGTCATGAGATGTTTTAAATAAAAAACAGTTCTTAATAATGACCACATCAGTATGACTTTTGATATTGTGAAAGGAAAATGAACCTTAGGGTCCCCAAATCACTAGGGTAAAGAGAAAAGTAAAGCTGGGAACTGCTTAGGGCCAACCTGCCTCCCATTCTATTCAAAGTCACCCCTGTGCTCACTGAGACAAGAGCATATTTGATTCCTCCTTTGGAGAGGCTAATCTGAAACTCAAAAGAATGTAACCATTTATCCGTTATCTGCCTATGACCTGGAAGCCCCTCCCCACTTGAGTCTTCCTCTTTTGGTTCTAGTTGTCCTGCCTTTCCAGACTGAATCAGTGTTCATCTTGCCTACGTTGATTGACATCTCATGTCTTCATTGAATGTATAAAACAAAACTATGCTCTGCCCACCTTGGGCGCATGTCGTCAGGATCTCCTGAGGCTGTGCCGGGCGTGCACATCCTCAACCTTGGCAAAATAAACTTTCTATATTAACTGAGACCTGTCTCAGGTCTTTGGGGTTCACAATATACATTTTATCCGTACACAATGTATTGTATTTTTTTCAGTATTCTTTAATGGTTGAGGGTCTAATTCATAGCAGAAGCAGAAAGCCTGATCTCTGCCTGTTGTTCCAGTTTGAAGTTCATAGTCAATCATTCTTTCTTGGCCTGTAATTAAACTTTGTCAACCTTCTTTGTTTTTAACCATCTTTCCCCTCCCTTCACACTTTTAATCACCCAGGTACTTATTTCACAGCATCTCTGACTCTCCGTGCTGGACCTCTCTCTGTCTGTTGCCCATAGATCCATTCCTCATCCTGCCCCCGCCCTGCTCTGCATCCAGGAGCGTCGACACCAGGGATGCGCTTCCCAGGCTCCCAGGTCAGTTGGCTTTCCATTGGGTTCAGCTAATTGATGAGAGACTAGAGGGCTGGGAGGGAGAGGGAGGGCCATTGCTTTCCTCCCCCATAGCCTTCTGTGGTGTGTCTGTTAGCAGCTGCACCCCATTGTGCATCCTGCTCTGACCAGACAGACATACCTGAGGTGGTTCCAGCTTCCATTAGATGGAGCTGCTCCCAGATCCCAGGTGGCATTACCTCCTTCTCTTGCCCCCAGCCCTAAGGACAGTAGTAGTTTCCTGCTGTTGCAAATCCCCAGGTTATCTGCTGCCTCAGTGTGGCTTCTCAGTTCCTTCTGCACCCATGTGTTACCCTCTCCCTGCAATGAGTTTCCTTTGTGTAAATGCTTGAAGAGCTTTTTGTTTTCCTGGTTAAATGCTAACAGACAGTATCTCTTACAAACTGCCCTATTTTCAGATTGCCTATAATAGCATCAATGATTATCATTATGGATCTTAATGGTGGGTCAGTAACCAATAAAATATGCAAGATTTTCATTTAGTTCTTACATAAAATGAGACGCAACTCCATATATTTTTACATATAGCAAGAGCTACTTACCAGGAGTTTAATAAGAAGATTATTATTATTATTATGAGACAGGGTCTTGCTCTGTCGCCCAGGCTGGAGTGCAGTCACGTGATCATGTTTCACTGCAACCTTGACCTCCCAGGCTCAAGCAGTCCTCCCATGTCAGTCTCCTGAGTAGCTAGGACTACAGGGTGTGTGCTACCACGCCAGGCTAACAATAGTGGGTTATTAAGGGTTATTAACTTTTATTATACATATAGCAAAATTCTTTTCACAGCATTGCTGAAAAACATTTCTAAATATTATAGTTGTTAATTCATAGCATTCTGCCTCTGTATGTTAATTTATCAATATAATTATTTACAACATAGGATAATGTTTCCCTGACAAGCTTGCGAACTTCAAATCTTAAACATACTAAAATCTGTCTAAAGCTTTTGGAAAATATGGGTTCCTGGAACCTAACCCAGACTGACAGTCTCTGACTTAGGAGAAAGGAGGCCAGGGTGACGCCTTAGCATTTAGCTTCTCAACTTGATGAGGGGTGTTTGGGAAAACAACATAACAAGTAGAAGGCTAAGCACAAATACCATTTCCAAGTCCCCATTTGGCTGACTATTGGATTATTGCCTTTTCACCTCTGAGAAACTTACAGGGACTGTAATAAACTCTGGACCTGATATAATATTTAAAGCATTCACATCCACGTAAGGCATTTGTGGTGCAAGAGGTGCCCCTGCCCCAGTCACTTCCCTGAAGCCTTCATGTGAGGTTTACTATAAAAACACTTAGTCATTTTCTGAGGTGTGACTATTTCTGTCTGATGGACAGGAAAGGGGGAAAGTTTTACTCATATCAATTAATAAAGAAGTTCTGGAAAGATCTTGTATTTCCAGAAAATAAGCCAACCTAGTAACACCACGAGCCCCGTTTGTACTTGTTTTGAACTGCCTGTAACTCAGATTTGGTCTGGGTGAGAAACAAGGGTCACAAAACAGCATTTTCTGAATGTGAATCCACTTTCAAAGTTCCCGAAAGTTCTTCCTGAGAGCCCGTGGGGCTTTTTCTATCTGTTCACTGGGGGAGAGATTTCCAGTTGCCCTTCAATGGCCTTTTTTTCTCATCTTCCTTGGCATTAAGACTTTTAGATAAACACACAGCTCCCAGAATAATCTGTTAGCATATGAAGGTGTGTCCAAACTGTGCATGTCAACTATTGCATGTGCTTCCAAGGAAAAATGGTGGAACGCCTTAATCTGGGACACAAAAAAAAAAAAATAGATGAAATTTGATCTCTGAGATATCTTGAGGAGCCAGAAAAATGTCTAAAGGTAAACATTTTTAGAAAAAAAATTAAAGTATCTTTTTCAATTAATCTTCCTCCCCACCTAATTCCTAAAGCACTGAAGGTGACTGGGTAGATACTATCATTTAATAGATATACTGACAAGGTAACTGACTCTTTAAAAGAAGAAATACTTGGCTAGTCTCAGATGAGCATGTGAGGTAAGGTTCAAGATCAGCTTCTAATCATAGGTGCTCGATATAGTGGTTATTTTTCCAAACACTTACCTACATGCACAATTAAAAGTGACCTACATCATCAGTTTGATCTTGCTTTTGGGTCAGTTAAAATTATATTGTGAGCATTTTGTAATTCTTTTGAAATTCTTCAAACAGATTCCATTGAAAAACAAAGACATCATGTATTCAACTTCCCCTTTATTGTTGAATATGTCTGTTATTCTCACTCTATTATTACAAATCATGCTACAATGGACAGAGACTGGAGAGTATCAGTCACCATTATCCTGGCTGGCTCGTGCAGGCTGAGAAGGCAGCAGTTGTGGGGAGGGCAGGAAAGGATGTCAAGAAATGTCCTAAAGGATCAAGACCTGAGTCACAGATCTGAGGGCAGCCTCAATGGCTACCACAGAGAGCAAACACAAGCACTTCCTACCTCAAGTCCTATCAGTTTGTCTTGTTTTTACTTGCGACCAAATTGCAATTCATCATCATTTCATTCCAAATTATTGGAATCCCAGAAGCACCTCCTGACTCTTACCTGTTGAGCTCTTGATAAGAACCTCTATTACCACAGCAGCAATTTATTTTGCTAGCTATGGCAGTGAATGTTACACATACTGCATTAATATTACAGACAACCCCATGGTATTTTGATAATTCTTCCTATTTTACAGAGATGCAAACGAAGGGTCACTGCCCAATGCCTCGGCTTGTAAGTCAGGTGAGCATGTATATGACCCTGAACCTCTGCTCTTGGCACCATGCCACCAGGTGCTGGTGGTGTTGATGCTGGATGGAGGGCTGAAATGTCAAATGACTGGTAAGCTGAGCCCGAAAGGACACCGGGTCCCCCAGAGAACCAAGCTGAGTCAAGCTGAGAAATAAGTCTATACCAGCCAATGTACTACGGGCTCCATTGAATAATGACTGTGACATTAGTTCACGGACAAATAGTGGTGGTGGCCCACTTCTGGTTCTTCAGGACGGGGTTTCTCCCCTCTGGCTGCATGTCCGGGTCACTACGGGAGCTTAAAGAAGTTTCCTCTGCATGGTCTACAAAGGGGATTCTGAGTTAATCATATTTGACGGGGCTGGAGCATCAGTAGCTTTGACAAACTCTTCTGGTGATTTCAATGTGCCCCCAGGGTTGAGAACCACTTTTTAGGGACTTCTGAGGCTCTGAACTAGTGGTTGATCAAAGTGCTAATGTGTCCTCTAGAAAAACACTTTTTGTCAGGGCGCGGTGGCCCATGCCTGTAATCCCAGCTCTTTGGGAGGCTGAGGTGGGTGGATTGCTTGAGGTCAGGAGTTTGAGACCAGCCTGGCCAACATGGTGAAACCCCGTCTCTCTAAAAATACAAAAATTAGCCAGATCTGGTGGGACAGGCCTGTAATCCCAGCTACTCAGGAGGCTGAGGCAGGAAAATCACTTGAACCCCGGAGACAGAGTTTGCAGTGAGCCAAGATCACACCACTGCACTCCAGCCTGGGCAACAGAGCAATACTCCATCTCAAAAAAAAAAGGAAAAGAAAAGAAAAACACTTTTCATTATGTAAATTAATCTTACTACTTTAACAAGAGCCCCAGAAAGATATAGCAGTGGTTAAAAAGCTGATGTATACAGGAATTCCAGTATCTATTTCTCTGTTGTGAAGTCAGAGGGACAGGAACCTAGTGCTTATATGCACAGCAATGTGGGAGGCAAATGTGGGAAAAAGTCTGGGATTCATAGTTTTCATTTTAGCCTAGAAGCTCCTTAGCAGTGAAGCTGTCAGTCTGCCCAATTTCAAATCTTGAGGTCATGAAATCACTCATTGCCACCTGGTGTTATTTTTTTCTCCCTACCTTCTTCTCTCCCTCCTTCTCTCTCCCCTCCCTCCTTCCTTCCCTTCCTCCTCCCCTTCCTTCCTTCCTTCCTTCCTGCCTGCCTTCCTTCCTTCCTTCCTTCCTTCCTGCCTTCCTTCCTTCCTTCCTTCCTTCCCTCCCTCCCTTCCTCTCCCTTTCCCTCTCCCTCTCTCTCTCCCTCCCTCTCTCTTTCTTTCCTCTTTCTCCCTTTCCTTTCCTTTTCCTTTTCTTCTTTCTTTATTTCTTTTTTTCTTTCTCTCCTCTCCCTCTTTCTTTTCCTTCCTTCCTTCCTTCCTTCCCGTCTTCTTTTCTATAACAATAATTTAATTTAAATGTTAATTGCATCTACAAATGTTATAATTTAAATGTTATCTTTTTACATTTAAATTATAATTTAAATGTTAATTGCATCTACAAATACCTTTACAGAAACATCAGTACTGTTGGTAAGCCAAATATCTGGGCACTCTAGCCTCACTAGTTCCTCATGGAGGTGTAAGTAATGTTCAGGGGTCATTGCCTCTGGCCCAGTGATGGTGGTCCATTTGAGAAGGGCCCTGCAGTGCTCCACCAATGAGGCAGCCTTCCTGGGTGTGCACATACAGGCTTTTAAGTCACATTTTTAATAGTGTGATCAGACCCATGACAGGTCTAGCCCTGGAATAATAAAGAATGCTGAAGGATAGAAGGACATGAAAATGATAATGGAGGATTAGGGAACAATATTTCAACTAAATATAAACAAAATCGGCTTCTTCCTTGGACTCTTTTTCTTTCTTTTTAAAGACAAAACCTTTTTTTCAAATAGGGAGACTCCATTCTAGTAGACCATAGTGGCTGGCAACCTACTTTGATAGAGATGGTTTGGAAAAAGAGCAGCTTCCTTAGGCCAGAAGGAGAACCTCGTTGAAGCTAACAGGAGAGGTCTGAGAGCCACAGCGCGGGGCCCTGCGGGCTGGGCGGCATGCTCCTCTCCAGCCTCAGGGGTGTGCAAGCTGGTTTGACCATGACCACCAGAGGAGGACCCGTTGGGACACTGGGTCAGCTTCTACCTCCCGGGTCTATAAGCAGAAAACGTGGCTCACAGAAAACCGAAGTGAAGCGGAGTCCCTTCTTGGGAGCTTTCCTTGCCCAGTGATTGAGCTCTGGGGACTGGGACAGATGCTGTGGGTCCATGACTGAGACATGCGCAAGGTCCCTGGGGACGGGAGTGGTCCCTAGTGGTAGAAGTAGGAACTACACCCAGGATTCTACCCAGGTGAACTGGAAGAGAAGCCCCCAGGAAAGCAAATATGCCTTTTTTTTTTTTTTTTTTTACCCTCACAAAGGGTTACTGGGTTTATTAGGATGAGGATACAATGAATTTTTAAATATCAGACCAAAATATTTTTATGATCAGTAATTCATACTCATTGTGGTTCCCATACCAAGAGCCAGGAACAGACACCACCTTCAGTGGTAGAGTGTGGGTTTAGGGAAGAGAGAAAGGAAAGCAACCCTCCTGAGGTTGGGCTGGTAAAAAAGAAGTGAAAATTACTTTTCCTTCTTTTCCTGAATAGTCCACGTTAGCATAAGAAAGGATACATTTATTTTTCAGTAACTTAGTTTAATAAAGATAGAACTGGACTGAAGCAGCATATTGGCATTTGTGCTATAATGTTATATATAAGATCATAAAAAACTTTACATATCACAAAATCATGTGCTAAAATGTAACAAGCCTTGTGGGAAAAAGAATGTTGCAAATTTTTAGCCGCAGTACTGGCAAAAACATTAGCAATCCTAGGAGGAAGAATCAGAGTTAAAATGACAGTTTCAATCCCTTAAAACCAAAACAAAATTGTAGATAGCTGTATTAGTCCGTTGTAATGCTGCTATGAAGAAGCACCCGAGACTGGGTAATTTATAAAGAAAAGAAGTTTAACTGACTCACAATTCCGCAGTGCTGGGGAGGTCTCAGGAAACGTACAGTCGTGGCGGAAGGAAAAGCAAACACATCCTTCTTCCCATGGCAGCAGCAAGGAAAAGTGCAGAGTGAAGATGGGAAAAGCCCCTTATAAAACCATCAGATCTCATGAGAACTCACTCAGTATCACGAGAATAGCATAAGGGTAACCGCCCCCATGATTCAATTACCTCCCACCAGGTCCCTCCCATGACAGTGGGGACTATGGGAACTACAATTCAAGATGAGATTTGGGTGGGGACACAGCCAAACCTTATCAGTAGCTTAACAGAAGTGGGAGAGCCGCTTAATAAACAGGTCCAAGAAAAAGCGGACATGAGTAAAACTGAGTTGAGTAGCAGGAGTAGCAGAAAGTGCCACGAATGAATGTTGAAGGTACCAAGGTTTTTCAATCTCTAATATGCATATGAATAACCTAGGGGTATTGTTCAAATGCAGATTTTGATTCAGTCAGCCTGGAGTAAGGCCTGGGATTCTGCATTTCCAGCTAGCTCGTCTGAGATGCTCTGACTGTGAGCTTTTGGAGCATACTTGAGTCACCTGAGTGTGCAGTGCTGTGCTGAATCCTTCATGCCTGGCTGTGTTCAGCTGAGCTGGTGGACTTTGCATGAAGCTATTGTTACTTGGAGGCACAAAATCTAAACTGCTGGTAAAAACTGTGAATCAGCATGCCTTTTCTCCCATTCAGATGTTCCCCAAATCGTCAGTCATGGATGAGTTAATTTAAATTGCAGAAACATGCATTGTAGCAAAACAGACTCTATCTGGGGCTAAGAACTTCTTAAATTTCCTTAGAGAGAGATTTCTACTCTGCTACTCCTTAGAATTAAGAAACATTAGGGCGGAAAAAAGACATGAAAAACAGCCTGTTGAACTCTTTCATTTTACAGGTGATAAAAATGAAGGTCTTGGGTCACCCAGCTGGGTGAAGGCCCAGGTGGGACTGACCCACTTCCCCAGTTGCCTTTCCACTCCATCTGGTGAGCATGGCTACTTCTTAGGAAGGACATAGGTTTATTTTAGAGGTAATTTTTATATATTCTCCAGTTTTATAATTATTCCCACTGATTCCATTTCTGTGTAGAAGAAGAGGCAATGACACAGTGACCATTCAACTTCCTGCATCCTCAGATGAAGCTTCTGCATCAGTCAGGGATGTGTGTCTTTTTAGAAAATTGCCCTGTCGTGGCCGGGCAAGGTGGCTCACGCCTGTAATCCCAGCACTTTGGGAGGCCGAGGCGGGTGGATCACGAGGTCAGGAGATCGAGACCACCGTGAAACCCCGTCTCTACTAAAAATACAAAAAACTAGCCGGGCGAGGTGGCGGCGCCTGTGGTCCCAGCTACTCGGGAGGCTGAGGCAGGAGAATGGCGTGAACCCGGGAGGCGGAGCTTGCAGTGAGCTGAGATCCGGCCACTGCACTCCAGCCCGGGTGACAGAGCCAGACTCTGCCTCAAAAAAGAAAAAATATATAAAAAGAAAGAAAGAAAATTCCCCTGTCGTATGTCGAAATGTGCCATAGTTCTCTTGACTGTTCAGGCTTGCAGGTGTAAAAGGATTCCGGTGGGAAGAATCACTGAGGAACGACGGAAGGGATGGAACGGTGATTTGGAGAGGAGAAATCTCTTCCTGGTTCTCGGTTTATTGACCACGTCACTCCAAGGCATCTTGATAGCACAAAATCTCAGCGAATTTGGTTTAAAATGAACCTGGTTTCATGTGCATACAGCATACAAGCAGAATGAGGGGAAAGAGTGTCATTCTCCGTGGGCTGCTGGGTTAGAAAGGCTGCTGAGTTCTGGCGGTGATTGATTTTGCTGGCAGACGGAATGAACTGCACCGTTCTCATCATCCTTCTGAACCTTAGATCCTTTCCTTGCTTTCTTTCACCAGGCAGATGATCATGCTGTTCCCTCATAGGATATGACTTTGATTCTTTCATTCTGCCTTTCGTTATTGATCGTTTTTCACAGATTTTTCCTTCACACTAGATTATGAACGGTTTTGTGTTGGTAAATGTGTAACGACCAACTATAAAAGAAACTATATGTGAGCACGTGCACACGCACTCATATGTTTATTACCACTTTCACCAATATAAAGAGGATATAGCATGCCATTTAAATATAATAATACAATATTATATCGTATGATACCTTTTATTGTCAATTCCGATTAGTCAACTGATTCTCACAAGATGTTTTCATTGGTATTAATTGTACTCCAGTAACTGTTGCCAACGTACGGTTGCAATTGAGGAACGAATGTAGTTCTGCAATGACGGTTGGTTGGTATTTCCATTTGCATTAGCAAGACAAAACTGAAACAATGAAGACATAGTTGTAACTTCATTCATTTGTCAGTAACATGAGTGATTACTGAATTGAGGGACAGTTTCCAAATACTGGAAGAATATTTCTTTCCTTAAATTTGTGATATTCACGTCATAGCTACAAGCGTGGCACACATTGAAGTACAATCTACATCATTCCCATTTGTTCTCATGGCTTCTTTAAAATAGTGAAGCTCAAATGTGTAGCAGTTAATGCTTTCCATGGTGAAAATCCTCCCGCAAAAGCCAAATTTAGCGTCTCAATGCGATGTCCTTGAAGGAGAGTTGAGAAGAGGTGTGCAGTAGCCCCCACGGCACCCCATGGCACAGGTTTCCACCATACAGAGGCAACATGGGAAAGGGCTCCCAAGAGCTCAGGTAACAGCGCATGGAATAAAATCACTTGGAACTGTCTGGGTACTTATTATTTTTAATGGCAAAAATACTTTTAATTGCTTTTAAAAATTACCAATACTTTTAATGGCAAAAACCACAATTACATTTGCATCATACTTTTCTTTTTAATATAATTTAATTATAAGTTTGTGTAATTTTTGAGACACAATTTAAGAATTTTAATGTAATTTATTTAATTATAACTTTGTATCATTTATTTTTTTGAGACAAAATTTAGTAATTTTTTCTTGCTTTCTCACGCGAGCTGGAATGCAGCTGATGCCATCATGGCTCACACCAGCCTCAGCCTCAGAGGCTCAAGTGATCTTCCTGCCTTAGCCTCTCAAGTAGCTGGAACTACAGGTATGAGACACTACATCTGGGTATAATTTTTTAAGAGAGGCACTGTTGGTAGCCCATTTTTATTTATAATGTGGCATATCAAAATAAGATTAAAGATATTTACCACATGAAAAATACTACAGTGAAGTGTATAATGTAATTTTAAATAATAGCTGTATGTAACAACTAGCACCCTAAATTCCTGAAAACTTAAAAATAAACCCTCATGAGCTATCACAAGCCAACTCCAGCACAGCATTGATTTCAGGGCAAAGCCTATATTCTATTCATCTTTGAATTGATCTGCACACAGTAGGCACTTAATAAATGTGTGTTGCATTTATTTAAATTTATTAAACAAAAGGTCTGGACTAGATGATTTTTAAAATCTCTCCCAATTTTAATGTTTTTCCTTTTGTTTAAAAATTTCCACTTCAAAATAATTGAGAAAACATCAAAATATAAGGAAGAAAACAATTGCTTCTGGTCCTACAAGCTAGTTTTAACCATGGATGACATCTTGACATATTTGTCTCCATTTTTTCCCAATGAATGATGCTTATAAATTGTAAAGAAATCAATGAATGTAAAAGCGTAAAGATAAAAATAAAAATAAGCATCCAAGCCAGTTACCCAGAAATTGCTATCACAATTGTTAGGTTGTTATTTCAGCACTTTTTCTATATATTTATTCAGAAAGAAGGGGAAGAATAAATAGATAATTGTATCTTTAATACATTGGTAAAAATGGAATGCTATGCTAGATGTTATTTTTAAATTCAACTTTTTAGATTTAACTAAATAGAAGAAAAATACTGAACGAATTCTTAATTTTTAAATAAATACCATGCCAAGAATAGTTGTGACTGTTACCTCAAGATGATTTTAAAGTTAAGAAAGAGAGAGAAGTTTTGAGAAACATTACAAGATTTCACTCCTTATGACATAAGGAGGTTCTTGTTTGTTTGTTTGTTTTGTTTTTGGTAAACTCATATTGAGGTTTCAGGAAAGTAGCTGTTGAGACTGCTTTGAAAAATGAAGGAATGAGTCCTTTCACCATCACTGAGTGTTTCATAGCTCCCCTCCCTCAGTGTCAATTTTTGTTGCTTATAGTGTTATTATTATTTTTTATTGTCTAGGTTTATAACATGCATATTCTGTTCTATGACCATAACTTGTATATTTTAAGTGTTAGCTTTATATTTAAATGGATTAGGTGCTGATTACCGTTTCATCATAGCTTCTACCTTCATGAGTTCTACACTTAAATTCATTCTGTAATTGATAATTTTTTTTTTTTTTTTTTTGAGATGGAGTCTCGCTGTTTCGCCAGGCTGGAGTGCAGTAGCGCCATGTTGGCTCACTGCAACCTCTGTCTCCCGGGTTCAAGCAATTCTCCTGCCTCACCCTCCCGAGTAACTGAAATTACAGGCACACACCGCCATGCCTGACTCATTTTTGTATTTTTAGTAGAGATGGGGTTTCACCATGTTGGTGAGGATGGTTTTGATCTCCTGACCTTGTCTGCCTACCTCGGCCTCCCAAAGTGCTGGGATTACAGGTGAGCCACCATCTCTGGCCGATGAATTTTAATGCCAAGCAATTTTTTAATTTTAAATGAAAGAAATGCTCCTAGGCATTACATTTCTTTAGTTCTTCCCTGTTTGAGAATATATGTGTGTCGCTTTTATGTCTTCATGACATCTTAACGAGGTATGATATTCTTGGACCATGCCTTCTCTTCTCAGAACTTTGTAGGTAGTTTTTGATGTCTTCTCTTATTGAATGGTATTTGTAGAAAACTGTAAAACCAGCCATGATCACATCTTTCTTTAGAGCGACTTGCTCTCTCTGCTTGGTGCCTGAAGAACTACTTTCTTTATCATTGTTTTTCAAAATCTTTACTAGGACAAATCTTGATGGTAAGCTTTCTATACCAAATTTTCCCAGGCACATTGTGCTTTTGCGATTTGCAACTTCAATACTTTCTCTATTTCAGAGACGTTTACTTTTACCTTTTAATACATCTTTTTGTCAATCTGTTGGATTTTCTGCTGTAGGTACAATAATATTCTCATGTGTTTTCTATTTATTAGTTTCTTTCTCATGTTTTTTTCTATTTAATCTATATTGGAGTATTTCTTTTGTGTCATTAATTTGGTTTTCAGAGATGACTATTCTGTTCTCTGCTTTTTCTAATTAATGACTTCCAAAGGGATGTGGTTGTGATTGACAATTTAATTTCTTTCATTTCCAATCTCCCTCTTGTTTCATCATCTTATCTTTAGGATGCTGTTTTATTGAATCAATATTGGTTTAAGGTTATTTTGTAGCAGAAACCAACTATGAAGAGCCAGTTTATACCTTCTCCTAGGTTAGGACCCGAATTTTCCCTTGCTGTGGGTTGCGTGTGTGTTTTCTAACTGTGTGATGCCAACATTATATAACATGCCTTTTCTTTCTGTCTTATTTATGATTAGACGGGTCTTCCCAGACATGCTATTTGCTCACAAATATAATGGGTAAATAACTATTTGACTCTCTTCCCACTTTACTACTTTACCTGACACCCGCTTTCTTCTTTTTTTTTCCCCCACAAGTACATGTAAAGCAAATATTGGGTTTTATTGATCTGTATGTACTCAGGGGGGATGGGTTTGGGAGAAGGAATGTGTGACCAGTAGCACATGGAAGACCCAACGATATGTCCCTCCCTCCTGCAGGTGGGTTATACAAGAAACTGCAAGTGGGTTATACAAGAAACTGCAGGTGGGTTATACAAGATACTGTGGCTGCCATCTTGGTTGTTCTTCCTCTTAGTCTCAGATTGCTTGCTCTGGAGGAAGTCAGCTGCCACATTGTGATCAGCCCTAGAGAGAGGTTTGTGAGGTGAGGAAATAAGCCATGTGAGAGAGCTTAGAACTGGCACCTACAGCTTCAGGAACTTCATGACTCTGCAACTCCAGCTAACATATGTTGCTTGAAGCTTCGTGAGTGACCCTGCACCAGTACCACCGAGATTAGCCAGTCTCGTGTTCTTGACCCACTGAAACTGCGAGACAATACTTGTTGCTTTAGTTGCTCAGTTTGTGTCACTGTGTGAAGCAGTAACAGATAACTGATATAATGGCTTATTGTAACCATTCCTGTGCAGAAAGGCTCTCCTGAGCTTTGAATAATTTCTTCAGATCAGTGTGTTTCTCTGAGCCTTAACTCCTATCAGGAAGAGTCAGCCTCCATTATTTACTCTAAGGAATAGGGGAGGAGAAGGTGCATAAGGCTCAGCAACGTGGGTTTCTTTCTCCATTTTGTCCATTTCCCTCAATAGAGGTTGCCATTATCATTTGGTTAATATATTAGTCCACCAGGGCTGTGCTATGGTTTGAATGTTTATCCCCTGCAAATCTCATGTTGAAATGGAATCTCCAATGTTGGAGGTGGGGCCTGGTGAGAGGTGTTTCGGTCATGGAGGTGGACTTCTCATGAATGGCTTGGGCCATCCGCATTGCAGTGAGTGAGTTCTTGCTCTGTTAGTTCATGTGCAATCTGGTTGTTGAGAAGAGCCTGGCATCTCCCACCACCCCTTGCTCCTGCTGTTGCCATGTGATACACCAGCTCTCCCTTTGCCTTCTGTCATGACTGGACATTTTCGGAGCCTCAGCAGGAAGAGATGCTGGTGCCATGGTTCCTGGACAGCCTGCAGAACTGTGAGCCAACAAAACCTTTTTTCTTTACAAATTACCCAGTCTCAGGTATTTCTTTATAGCTATGCAAACACGGACAAATGCAGGCCTGCCATAACAAAATACCGCAGACCGGATGGCTTACATAACAGAAATTTATTTTCTCACTGTTCCTGAGTCTGGAAGTTCAAGGTCAAGGTGCTGGCAGGGTTGGTTTCTCCTGAAGCCTCCCTTCTTGGCTTGCAGATGGCCACCTTCTCCAAGGACCTTCGTATGGTCTTTTTTCTCTATGCATTTCTGGCATTCCTCTGTGTGTCCTGTTCTCCTTTCCTTATAAAGACACAAGTCATATTGGATCAGGACACATCCTAACTGGCCTTATTTGGACTTAATGACCTCTATAGAGGTGCTGTCTCCAAATACTGAGCTACTGGGGGTTAGGACTTCAACATATGAATTTTGCAGAGACACAATTCCACCTTTATCAGTTAAAATAGTAGATAACACAAACACTCATTGACATGATGCCTTTCCGATGTGAGAGTTACAGTAAAATACCCCAATAATACAATAAAATTAGTGATTGGATCTGTTCTTTGCCAAGCCCCCATTCTTAAATGGGGAGAATGATTCCTAAAGTTCTTATCTTCTGGCCTAGGAGGAGAATGTGGAGGGAAGGATGAAACAGACAAGCCCATCTTGAAAAGAGGGCAGGAGGATGATGCATCCCCCCAGCCACAATAGTCTCCTGGCTCCATCTTCTCAAGTTGCACATGAACAGAAGATCCTTAGAGCTGCTCAGCCACAGAGCCCAGGATCATCTCCATCAATATTTAAGCAGGAGAAGGTAACTCTCACCATGTGTGCCAAACCGCAGCTGTGATTTTGGTTAGGACAGATCAGAACCCTCAGTGGAATACTCTGAAGGCTACTGAGTTCATTCATTTAGCTCATATAATGTGAACTTGCATTTTATATGAGTAAACTTTGTGGCTTCTATTTATCACAGTAGGTTTTACTGGTAAGGCTTTACAATATTTGTAAGTTTTGAGGGGGATTTTGTAGACTTCTGGACAGAGAAGGGAAGGGATTAGGAGATGACCTTTGTTGTGCCTTTCTGCCAAACTCCAGGGATATTTTCAGGGACAAAACTCAAGGGATAAACATAACTCTGTGTTTTTGTAGATTGCACTGAAAGAGAAATTTGTGGGCAGAAACTAGGTGCAGGATGTATTAACTAATTTACGATTATGTATCATTTGAAGGATCCTGTGTGAATCCTCAGGAATCTAGTACAAATATTGTTCACACTTTACATATGAGGAAATAAGGCTCAGAAACATGGGTGGCTTACCCTCAGTTATATAAACTAGTGAATGACTTCAACCAGGTTTTAGGACTCAAATCCCTTGCTCTTTGCTCAACACCATACCACCTCCCCACCTTACATTTCTCATTGGTGACTCGCCCACCTTGTCCATCTTTTAACCCTCCTGCTGAGTCCGTCTACTCAAACATGAAAACTCTGCTCCCAGATCTCTTTTGTCCTTTTATTAATTGCTGTGTTGTCACGTGTCTTCAACCCTTTCAGAAAGCAGCGTGTTTATTCCTTCAGTCACTTCTCTTCTTCTCTCCATTCTTTTCCTTTCATGGTGGTTCTTCTGAAGAATCTGAGATACCTGCTCTTAACTTGACTGACATTTAATTGTAGAACATTAGACCTCTGAGAAAGGAACACAGAGATCAACTGATTAAGCCCCTCCTGTTGGAAATGAGGCATCTGGTCTCCATAGAAGCAAAGATATGAAGCCTAGATCCTTATAAAGTCAGAGAAAAACCCCAGGACAAGATCATAGCTCTTCTAAATCCATTCTGTTCTCTTCAACTTCTACTTATCAATCCAAAATACTCAACATCCTTCTTCTAGTCAGTGACTTCCCCTCATCAAATCAAGATACTTCATTTCCTTCTTTTGAAATCCAGGGACCTTCTGCTAAGTGGAATTGGTATTGCATCTGAGGATAAACACTGACTTCATTATAATCTTGTGCCTGTGTGAGAAAATTTCCCTAGGTATCAAAAATTAAGCTAGTGACCAGTGACCCAGTCCAAGCACCATTTGAGAATTAAAAAATAAATACATAAATTGAACTAATTAACATATTTATTCTATTTAAACATACAGTCATCCTCCATATCTGTGGATTTCACATTTGTGGATTCAACCAAATATGGATTAAAAATGTTGAAAAATGTTACTCGGTCTCACAATCCTACTCTGAAAATTCAACAGGTTATAGTTTCCATCCATTTCCAAAATTTTCACTTAGGGAAAATATCTGCTAATTCAGCAGAATGCTTCTCTCCTTGTGTCCTCACCTCATTTCTGTAGCTCACTCTCCATCCACCCAGTCCATGAGTTACTAGCTATTCTTGCATTGGTTGCAGTGACTGGTGAACATTGATCATATTCTCATTTACGTTACAAGTTAATTATTTTCTCGTATTGCCTATATTAACAAGAATTATGCAGTTGATTTGTTCATGGTATCAGTATGAGCATAATATTAATTATTACTACAATAGCTAGCACTTATGAAGGAGCCCTATGTTCATGGCAGTAGCCTAAGTGTATTAAGTGTGTTAATTCCAGCCCTCTAAGGGGATACCACTATTATCCCTGTATTTTAAACAAGGAAGGTAAACACTGAGGGCTCGAGTAACATTGTGAAACAGAAAATGACAAGTCCACACTGGTAGAGTTTCTGCAGGAAAAAGTCTTATTCCTGTGCCATTATAGTAGAAGCTTTTACATATGGCAAAATTGGAACCAAATGATCCGATGAGAGGCAATTTCTGTAAAGGTACTTACAGGTTTCATTACATGTCATCGGAATCTTACAGAATATCTGGGTATATCACCTAATCTACAAAAATGGTACAAATATCTCTATTTTATATCATTGTCTCCAGCTCAAAAGGAAACAAGGTATCACCTGTTTGGTTCGTTAGTTGAATTTTGCTAGGAAAGAGACCTTTGCAAGTTCCGCATGACATAGTAGTTAAAAGTTTGGATGCTGGAGTCAGAGTGTCTAGGTTTGAATCCCATTTTTATCACTTACTACTTTCATGACTTAGCATAAATTGTCTAATCTCTAGTACCTCCATTTTATCATCTGTTGAATAGAGAAGATTGTAGCAGCCCCACAACCGCCCCCATAGTGGTTTTTAGTATATTCACATGGGTGTGAACTATTACCCTTATGGAATTCAGAACAAGCTCATTATCCCAAAAGAAGCTTCACATCTTCTAGTAGTCATTCCATACACCCTGCTTTGCCCGAGGTCCTGGCAACCGATAATCTACACCTCTATGGATTTTCCTATTATGGACATTTCATAGAAATAGAATCATACAAGTATGTGACCTCTTGTCTCTGACTTTTTTCACTCAGCATAATGTTTTCAAGGTTGGTCCATATTATAGCATTTATCAGTACTTCTTTCCTTTTCATGGTTGCATCCTATTCCACAGCATGAATATACAGCATTTTGTTTATATATTCATTAGTTGATGGACTTCTGGATTTTTTTTCCACTATTCAGTCATTACTAACAATTCCGCTATGAACATTGTAAACAAGTTTTTACACAGACATTGCATATGAGTTTTTATGTTGTGGATTCTTTGGGATTTTTTTATATGCAAGATCTTGTCATCTTCAAATAGACGCAGTGTTACTGCTTTCTTTTCACTTCTTTTGGGGATATACCTGGGAGTGGCTTGTGGGTCCCAGTCTATGTTTAAGTTTCCAAGAAACTGCTGGGCTGTTTTTGTTGAAAACTGGGCATTTTAAATAATAATATGTGGCCACTCTGGAAATCATATTCTTTCTTCTCCACAGGGTTTGTTTTCATTGCTGCTGTTTGTTTATTTCGTTGATTTTGTGGACTCACTCTTTAAAGTCTGCATCTTTTTCATATGTATTTATTGGAGTCTCCGCATAGTTAGTTTATTGTGTCAGCTAATGTCTGGACACAGATTTTCAGAAATGCCCTGAATTCCTGTCTCTCAAGCCTCTGATAAGGGGCTGTGTGGGTATTGAGGTATGCCTTCAATGTGTAGAAAGGCAGTTTATAATTCTGCCTTAATCCTCACTTCCTATTTGTGCAGAGTCTCCAGGTGATAAAGAGGTGAGAGCTTAGGGCCCTCTCAGGTGTTTCCTGGGCATATGCACAGCCTGGGGCTGTCACACATTCTTTTTCATGTGTGTGGCTGTTCAGATTTTCAGGATTATGTTAGAGCTCTTCAAAGTTCCCTATGATATCTTATTCCTCAGATTTTCCTTTTATGTTTTTTTGGCTAGCTTCTTTTTGTCTCCAAATGTTATCACTGCTTTAGGCAGCTTTAATGTTAAATAGTTACTGCTGATTGTTTTTGACAAACTCTTCTGGAGAATGGCTGTTCACAGTCAGTGATCACTGGTTCAGGCCAGATAAAGACAACCCCTTTGAGAGGAAGTTTCCAGGGAACTTCTAGGCAAATGATGGTAGTTCTCTGAGAATGATGTTTTAGGGGAGCTCCAAACCTATTCTCCCTCCTCCAGAGCTTCTAGGATGATTATTTTCATTATGATCACAGGGCTCTTGGTTTTCAAGGCTACTGTAGAGCTAGAGAGGAGACTGAGTATAGAGGAGCTGAAAATGACACAAAGCTCATGGTTATTACCACGTTTCAGCTATTTTTAAAAAATAAATGTTCTCTGACCAGGCGCGGTGGTTCACGCCTGTAATCCCAGCACTTTGGAAGGCTGAAGCAGGTGGATCATGAGGTCAGGAGATCGAGACCATCCTGACTAACATGGTGAAACCCTGTCTCTACTAAAAATACAAAAAGTTAGCCAGGCGTGGTGGCGGGTGCCTGTAGTCCCAGCTACTCAGGAGGCTGAGGCAGGAGAATGGTGTGACCTGGGAGGCAGAGCTTGCAGTGAGTGGAGATTGTGCCACAACACTCCAGCCTGGGCGACAGAGCGAGACTCTGTCTCAAATAAAATAAATAAATAAATAAATATTCCCCAAATTATTGCAAGACTTTGGCTAATTTCCAGAGTTCCGGAAATTACGATTTGACCTTTTTTCTCAGTGTTCTTATTGCTTTTATGGAGAAGTGGATTTTCAGGGTTTTTAATCCACCATTCCTGCTGACATCCTTTACCTGCTTCTTCCAAAGATTATATAAGTTAATAAATATAAACTGCTTGCAACACTGCCTGGCACATAATAAATGCATAGTAAATTGTATTTTGAAAATTCATCTCTGGTTCACTCTCTTGACCTCTTGGAGATGTCTGCCGAGCTGGGAATAAAGAAGCGATTTTTTTTCTTCTTGTTTATAGAAAACAATCTGTAATCAGCCCCGCAAATTTCATCAACCTCAGTAGTAGCCCCCAGACCTTTTATTTTGGTGGGGGAATTGTAACTCTGAACCTTTTTATCTTCTTCTCGTGTTGCCTCCTGGGACTTCCTCACTTTGCACATAGTCAGGATTCCAACCTGACTGGCAGATCTGGTTCCAGAGCCTGTTCTCTTTGCTCCTTTCAATAATCTGTGCATACTTGAATGCCTTCTATTTCAGGATCAAAGAAAAATAATGAAAAGTGTTGGTAAGTTAATACAATGTGTGTTAAATTAAATTAGAAATTGCAAAAAGTTAAGAGGTTTTTATTTTATTTATTTTATTTTATTTTTTTCATCCAAAGGCATGATTCTCTGTGGTTATTCTTAGCTCCTGTTTTACTATAAATTAGAAATTTCATTTTGCCCATTCAAACAATGTAGCCACAATTAACATTAAAAATGATTAGAGATTATTATTCTATGTGAAATAACTCAGGAATGGAAAACCAAACATCATATGTTCTCACTGATATGTGGGAGTTAAGCTATGAGGACACAAAGGCATTAGAATGGTACAATACTACTGGTACCAAAACAGATATATAGACCAATGGAACAGAACAGAGGCCTCAGAAATAACACCACACATCTACAACCATCTGATCTTTGACAAACCTGACAAAAACAATAAATGGGGTAAGGATTCCCTATTTAATAAATGGTGCTGGGAAAACTGGCTAGCCATATGTAGACAGCTGAAACTGAATCCCTTCCTTACACCTTACACAAAAATTAATTCAAGATGGATTAAAGACTTAAGTGTTAGACCTAAAACCATAAAAGCCCTAGAAGAAAATCTAGGCAATACCATTCAGGACATAGGCATGGGCAAGGACTTCATGACTAAAATACCGAAAGCAATGGCAACAAATGATTTCTTATTTATTACTACATTTATTTAATGATTATGCATCTACATTTCCATGTTTACCTTTTAATCTTGCCTACTGCTATAGAGGATCATTCAAAACATTTATTACTTTGCTCTTGTTATCAAGCTAATAGATTATCCTTAAGATAACAAGTGGCTATGATTTAGACTAAAAATATACCTAGGAACCGAGTGTTCATAATGTGGACAGAGTAAGGAAAATTTTGAAGAAATTAGCAAGTAACAATATAGCTAATATTTTCCTTTTTAAATAATGCTTGGAGCATATGTCTTAATCATTATTTTTGCAGATGTGTAAATATTATGAATCCATAATGTGTTATTTAGTACTCTCAAGTATGCTTTTGTTATTACAGTTTTTTTTGAGAAGGAAGATCAAGTTAAATTCAATTCAAACATTTCAGACAATTCAAAATATATTCTATTTGGATGATAATTGTATATCATCTGGATACCTAATCAATCTAACACAAACTCATGCAAAACATTATAGCCTTGATATACTTGTACAGACTTTGGTAAAAATAAAACGTTTTGGTGTAATTTAAAGGAACATTTAAATATGAAGTTATTTTACTCCTGCTTTGCCAAGTAAATAGAGAAAAATCATTAGTGATATTTTGAGATTTTGGTTTTAAAGATAAAAGACAGACTAACAAAGTTAGTAGTAACAATTCCTGGCATTTGTGCTTATACACACACACACTCCACACAATTAGCTGTTCATTTAAAAAAAAAAAAAAAAAAAAAAAGACGTGATTCTTATTCATGTCCAGAGTTAGTTTGTGCAAACACAGGACCTGTTCCAAGCTGGGCTGATGAGTCTCTTCCTTGAGATATTAGGTCTGAAACTGAGAGTGTGTTTGGTGTCTGTTTAGTGCCTGAAGCATTGAGAGGAAAGCACAACAGATGCTGTTAGCCATGTTTCCTGCCATGCGGTTCTGCAGAACAAGAGAAAAAACCAAATCAGATGTGCAGATATGAGCAGAGGGGAGAGACAGGAGACAGAGCAAAGTACACACCTTATTCAGGTTCCCGGTTTTAGTTTTTTGTAAGGTTCAATTGCATTCTCTTTCTTAGGTTTTGAAAGACGTTTTCAGATTCTATGATAAATTATTTTTCCTTAAGCCAGTGTGAGGATCTATTTTCATAGAATGATTTTTTGAAATAAAAATTTTAAAAATCTATTCGGATGTATTTTAGTATATCTAGAATACATGCTCCAATTGAAAGACTTGAAGACCTGCCTAGAAATAAATGAAATGTCAGCTCATTCTTTAGGTGATGAATTTGCAATGCAAATATGAAGTTACCCTATATTTGATAAGCCCAATAAGTGGCCAAATTCATTAGAGGCACTTGTGGGAGCTGGTTTTGAAAAAAGGAAGACAGAAAACAGACAAAGGCAGTTAAGACAGCTCTCATATGGCTGAGGGATTTTCTTCCATGTGGCATTTTCAAAGAAGAGCCAATAAAGTAGATACCTGACATTCGAGAGGAAAAACTTACAAGAGATGTGTCTAGAAATCATTGAGATACTCCATTTCTAAACTACTGCTGCAGACATACTCTTCTCAGCTTCTTCATCAGTGCAATGGGGTTGGCAATATTTACTCGCTGAATTTACTGCATGGCCACAATGAGGTTGTGTCACGACTGGGATACAATGCAGCCTAGTTGAATAGGGGGTCACTAAAGACCCTGTCTCCAAATCAAGCCTCCACAAGAGGACACATAAAATATCCTTCACGTATGACTCACAAATAGCTGAAGCATGAATGTTAACTCCATCATATCAAATGTGTCCTGCGGTTGTACAATTTAGAAAGGTTCTAAATGTTTCTAAATGTATGGTAATGACATATTTGATGCTGCCTAATTCCTCTATCTAAGCAGATAACTTTCCGTGTGCAGGGCCTTAAGTACAAAGTCAGATGAACCCAGCACGTCGGTACATTGGACAGAGACACTATTCATTATGGACACCAGACCATTCAGGGAACTGCAGTGCAGTTTACCAAATGGGACACTTGTGGCCTTTATGGAAGGCTGGGAGACTCTGTCTTATTATGGGCTTTCTACTTAGATACTTCCTTTGCTATTTTTATTCATCAACATGTAACTGGACATCCCCTCTTCCATTGCATTTCAGGAGTCTGAGATGGAAAAGTCATCTGGTGTTCACTCAGATCACAGCTCTAAGTCACTGTGTGTATGGACAGTACATTCCAAACGATCCCATAAATGTATTTAGATATGTACATTGTCTTGAAAATTATGTAGTGCTATTTTGTATATACTTTGTATAATGATCTGATGCTTATTTGCTATAAAAAATCCATCAGGTTTTTTTTTTTTTCTTTCTAAGATGTTGAAGATTAAGAGTGTCACAAAAGTTTTATTTATTTTGCTATAACTATTCTATAGTTGTAGCAAAACTAGACTTGTATTATTTTGATGCCTTAATCCAGCCACAGCTGTGCAATATCCAATTTCCAGTAGAGGAAGAGTCAGACTCAATGTCAGAGGATCATAGCACCCCCTCCTGGCCCCGTGCGATTTGAAAATCCTGCTTTTTTCGATTCTTCACTTACGTGTATTAGGCTTAACCCCTTGTAGTCATAAAGGGAAAGCTGTCTGAGGATTCTCAATCTTCATTCTTTGGGCCACTTATTATGAACTTGTCAGAGCCAAGAAACTTCCTGTGAAATGAAGTTGTCCAGATCAGCACTTTAGAACTTTCCGTGATGATAGAAATGTTTTATATCATGCTACCCACTATGGTAGCCATGGGCACCTTTAGCCAATGTAACTGAGCAACTGAATTTTTAGTTTTACTTAATGAGCTGGAAATTAAGAAGCCCATGTGTGTAGTGAATCCCGTACTACATAGTATAGTATAGACACTGGTAGATTCTCTCTGTAAATGTCTCGTTCTGCTGGAGTGTTGCCACTTCAATCAAACTTACCAAGTTTCCCTAATTGAGAGGGGGAAAGGAGAGCTGCACCACACTGTGCCCAAAGTACCCTCTATTCTTCCTTCTGGGACACTTCCCAGCACTTGCTTCTTCAGGGAGCAAGGCATGGCTATGAGGAACATGCGGTTTATAGTTATTTTCTGTGCGATGATACAGCTTTGCCTCGGCATCCTTCAAGTAACAAAGCCAGGTCTGCATGTTTTAGATGTAGTAATCTGTAGAAAGGTGCTGGTATTGGCTTGGGTGACACATTGCTCACAATAAGCCAGAGAAAAGAAAAAGTTGGACATGTAAAGGTGGGCATCTTGACTTTACTACCGTCTTATCTATTTGTGTAGAAGAAATGAGAGATATTTAAGGATAATCCTAGTGGTAGTGCCAAGGGAGATGACTGGTAATGGGCAAACCTTGAGCATCCTCATCAACAGCATCCACAGCCACCACCTGAAACCACCCTGGAGAAATGCACCATTGAAGAAAAAACAGTGGCCAAGTCTTCCCACAGGCCCCTTTAAATAAAAATTCTAGATCGTCCCCAAGTAAACCTGATCCACCTAAGAAGTGAATTTGTAATGCAGCTAAAATTGAGGAGTCTTCATTTGTCTTAGAAAATGATTCACCAAAGGTTTTCTTTACATAGAAAGTCCTTCTAAAGCATTTAATTATGCAATACATAGCATGAATTTTTGGAGACATTAGGTGAATAGCGAAGATTCCCCCATATTTTATAAACCAGAGACTAATGCTCTGAAATAGCACCAAAGCCCATCATGGCTCAGCATTCCTTCAGGTGTCCTCAGGGAGCTGCCTATAACTTGGTAACAGTATTACTTAAGATTGAAAATTGTTTTGAGGCAGTTTTTATGGAAGACATGAGACAAAGAAGGTTCATTGTTTTTGTGTTGTATTGATTTAATCTCTTTCTATCACACACTGAAATTTTTGCTTTTAAGGAAATAGATACATTTTACTGAGAGTTTCAAGGGAGCAGGGATATATTTTGCTAACAGATCAAATTTTCAAATTCAGCCTTTTCCATCATTCAGACAGAGAAGAAGTGGAATCATTTACAAGACAAATAAAAGGGAGCGATAAAGGAGGTAGAAGTCAATGTACAGCTCTTGCAACTGTCATTACCAGTCTCTGACACAAGAGGGAAGTAGAAATTAACTCAAGATGTCTCCCTATTTGTAATTCAAGTCATCCACAAATAGTCCATCATATAGTAAAATGGACAAACATTTAAAGAAAACAGTTTAATGCTCTCATTTTGGAACAGTTTATTGTTATTTCAATATTGGAAATAACTCCCAATAACTGTTTTGCTGCAAGAGGGAGTTTATGGAAAACAATGCACACAGGATTTAAGAGATTCGAATTGAAAGTCAAACAAATTTGGAGTCAAGTTGGGCTCAACTTCCTACTGACTGGGTAACCTTGGACAAACCATTCAGCCTCTCTGAGCCCCTGAAATGGGATGATAGTATCTGCCTATATCCCATAATTATTGCAAGAATTACATGAGATAACATGTGTAGGCGCACATATTTCCAACACAGGTGAAATGCCTCATAAATGGTAGCTGCTATGATTCCTTTTTGAAATTTCTTGAGACAAATTGTTTGCCACTCTTGTTTTATGAGAATTTTTTTCCAGTTCTATTGAGGTATACTCAACAAATACAAATGGCATCGATTGAGGGTTTAAAATAGGATGTTTTGATATATGTGTACATTGTAAAATAATTACCACAATCAAGCTAATTAACATATACATCAGGTCACATAGTTACAATATTTGTGTGTGGTGAGAACATGATAAAATCTCTAAGCAAATTTCAAGGGTACAATACAGTATTATTAGCCATAGGGGCCATGCTGTGCATTAGATCTCTAGGATTTACTGATCATGCGTAACTGAAACCTTGTACCTTTTAACCAACCATCCCCCAATGTTTTCTCACCCTAGCTCCTATCAACACTCTTCAACGGTCTGCTTTAATGAATGACTTTTTTAGATTCGACATGCAGGTGAGATCTTGCAGTATTTGTCTTCTTGTGTCTGGCTTATTTCACTTAGCATAGTGTCCTCCAGGTTCATCCATATTATTGCAAATGGTAGAATTTTCTTCTTTTTAAAGGCTGTATAATATTCCTCTGTGTGTGTGTGTGTGTGTGTGTGTGACATTTTCTTTACCCATTCATTTATCTATGGACACTTGAGTGTTTTTTGTTTTTTTTTTTTAACATATCTTGGCTATTGTGAATAATTCTGCAACTAATGTGGTGATGCACATCAACCTCCTTGACATATTAATTCCATTTCCTTTGGATAGATATCTAGGAGTGAGACTGCTAAAGGTTACGGTAGTAGAGGTTTTAATTTTTTGGGAAACTGCCATACTGTTTTCCATAATGACTGCACCAATTTCCATTCCCACCAACAGTATTCAAGAGTTCCCTTTTCTCCACATCTTCACCAATTTAGTTATTTTTGTCTTTTAATAATAGTCATTCTGACAGGTATGAGATGATACTTTATATTGTGTTTTTTTATTTTTAGTTCCCTGATTATTAGTGATGTTGAGCATCTTTTCACATACCTGTTGGCCATTTTAATGTATTATTTTTAGAAATATCTATTCAGGCTCTTCATCATTTTTTAATTGGGTTATTTGTTTTCTTGCTATTGAGTTGTTAGAGTTCCTTATATACTTTTGATATTAACTCCTAATCAGACGAGTGGATTGAAAGTATTTTCTACCATTCCATAGGTTGTCTCTTCGCTTTGCTGATTGTTTCCTTTGCTTTGCCGAAGTTTTTAGTTTGGTGCAATCCCATTTACCTATTTTTGCTTTTGTTGTCTGTTCCTTTGAGTTATATCTCCTCCAAAAATTTATTGCAAAGACCAATGTCGAGAAGATTTCCCCTATTTCTACTAGTAGGCTTATAGTTTCAGGTTTTGTGTTTAAGTTCTTAATTCATTTTGAATTGATTTTTGTATAGGAGGTGAGATAAGAATGCAATTTGATTCTTCTGCATGTGGATGTTCAGTTTTTTCTCAAGACAATTTACTGAAGAGACTATTCTTTTCCCCTTTGTGTGTTTATTCTACATTTGATTTGAGTTGTATCTTTATTAGTTTCTTTCTTTTGCTTACTCTGGGGTTAGTTTGTTTTTTCCTAGTTTCTTGAGGTGTTAAGTTAGGTTGTTTATTTGAGATCTTTCTTCTTTTACAATGTAGACATTTATTGCTATAAACTTCCCTCTTAGTATTGCTTTTGCTGTATTCCATAGGTTTTGGAATGTGATATTTTCATTTGTATATGTTTTCAGATTTTTTTAACATTTACTTTTACATTTCTTTTTAACCCAGTAATTGTTTAAGAGGTTTTAAAAAACATATTTATAATTTATACATTTTATTACCATTTTGATTTCTAACTTTTTTCCACTGTGGTCAGAAAGATATTTGATATAATTTTGATTTTCTAGTATTTGTTATGACTTGTTTGGTTACCTGAGATGTAATTTATATTGAACAAGGTTCCACGTGTACTTGAGAAGAATGTGTATTCTTTTGCTGTTGAGTGGAAAGTTCTGTATATATTTGTTAGGTTCGTTTGGTCTATAGTGTTGTTCAGTTTTGCCATTTCCTTATCAATTTCTATCTTGTCAATCTATCCCTTGTTGAAAGTGAGGTACTGTAGTTTCCTACTGTTACTGTGTTACTGTCTACTTTTCCCTTAAGAGTCTTCAATGTTTGTTATATATATTTAGGTACTTTGATGTTGGATGCCTATATATTTGTAATTGTTATACTTTCCTATTGAATTGACCATTTTTGCCTTATATACCAACCTTATTTGTTCCCTTGTGATAGATTTTGACTTACTCTATTTTGTCTGGTATGAGTATAGCCATCCCTGCTCTCTTTTGGTCACTATTTGCATAACATATTTTTTCTCATCCTTTCATTTTCAACCTATGTGTCCTTAAAGCTAAAGTGAGTCTCTTACAGGCAGCATATTGTTGTATCTTGTTTTTTTGTATCCATTCACTCTATGTCTTTTGGTTGGATAATTTAATTCATTTACATTTCAAGTAATTATTGGTAAGAACTTACTCTTGTCATTTTATCGTTTTCTGACTGTTTTGTGGTTCCTTTGTTTCACTCTTTCTTGTTTTCTTTGCAATTTTCTGATTGTTTTGTAGAGGTATGTTTTGATTCCTGGCTCTTTATCTTTTGTGTATCTCCTACAAAATGTTCTTTGTGGTTGCATAAAACATTTTATAGTTTAAAAAGTCTGTTTTAAGCTGATAAAAACTTCAATCACATACAAAAGTCTAAATGTTTACTTCCCCTACCCCCACATATTATGGTATTGATGTCACAATTTATGCCTTTCTATGTTATATACGTATTAACACATAATTGTATCTTTGGTTACTTTTAATATTTTTGATTTTTAAGTTTTACTATGTGGCTCCCCCTGTGTCTCTGAGGAGGCTCCTCCTGGATTCCTGAGCTGAAGGGACTGCTTCTGGGACCATGGTAGAGTAAGGCTGGAGCCAGATCACAGAGCTGCTGCATGATCTGCAATCAGGGCCAAGGTCAGGGGGCCTGCCCCTGGGAACTTGGACAGGCATGTCTCCTACTAGGTCCCTGGATAGGCAGGACTGCCCATGGAATGTGGAAGAACGGGCCTAGACTTCAGTCATAGGGTCGCTTCAGGATCCACAGCTGGAACTGAGGTCAGTAGGACTGCTGCTAGAGACTTGGAGAGGTGTTGCTGGGTTCCTGGGTGGGCAGAGCTGACTCTGGACCATGGTAGAGCAGGGCTGGAGCCAGGTCACAGGGTTTCTTCGGGGTCTGCATTTGAGTCTGAGGTCAGCAAGCCTGTTACTAGAAGCAGTGACCGTTAGGGCTCCTCCCTGGTCCCTTGGAAGATGGGATTGGTTGCAGGTCAGTGGCCAAATAGGGGTGGATCCAAGTCCATAGCAGGATGGGGATGTTTTGCCTGTCTTCCAAGGTTTCCAAACATGGTTCTGCACCATATTTTTCTATGTTCTTCTTCTTTGAGGATCTTTCTCTGTCTTTTCTGACCATTGTTATGTTGTGCTATAAATGAATCATGTTTATTCCATACTCAAATGATTCCGCTCACACTGAGTAACCTTTGTGTTTTCCTGGAGAATGCCTCCTTGCCTTTTTCATGCTTCACAGTTTTTGGAAGCTAGTTTGTTTTAAGGTTTAAAATGGTATAAACTTTCCAGGCAAGATGGAGTAGACACACTTCTCCTCATTCCTCCTGCTAAATACGGCTAAAAATCCCTTGCATTATATATAAAAACATAAGAAGAATCTGACAGAAAAATGAAGGCAGATGAGCTCAGGAGACCTCATGATCCAAAGAATCACATGACAGCAAATTCCCTATGCTTTCTTTTTGCTTCATATATCCCAGGATGGGTCCTGGAGAAGCCAACAATCTGGAAATACCAATAAGCACAAACAAACAAACAAACAAACAAACATTAAAAGGTTGTTCCCTCTAGTCAAAGAACCAGGAGAGGGGCAATCTAACAAAACAGAAACCTTTTAGACAATCATCACTTTACTACTGCCAAATACCACAGGAAGAACTATGTTTCATCTCCATACCTGCCAGCAAAGATTGAATAGGCAGCTTGTTATCCTTGAGAGGCTGTAAATAGGCATTTCTCACTCCCTGGTTGGGTGGTGTTAGAGAAGGCAAAGTGGGGGAGCTGGGACTCCCTTAGTAGAGGCCACACGGTGAGCCTGAACTTCCATCCACATACAGTGGTAACAAGGCACTCAACTCTTCTCCCCATTTGTGATGTCACTAGAGGCCTATTGAAGAGTCAGAATTTTCACGATTGGTGGGGGTATGGAGCCTTTCCCATAAGCACTGGTGCAGTAGAGGCTGTGTGGGAAGTAGTAATGTGTGCCCTCACTTCTCCCAGCCACAGTGGGGCCAGCAGAGGCCTAGTGGAGAGCCTGAACTTCTAATCTAGCCTAGCATCTAGGAAGTACCTCCTCTAGCACAAGGAATCAATAGGGACTACATGGTGAACCTGAACTTCCACTGCCACTTGGCAGAATTGAGGTAGTACCTCCCTTTGCCTGATAGATCAATGTCAGGAAAGGTCTGCTAAAATAGGAGGTTAAAACAAGATCTAGAATCTCATAATACAATATCCCGAATGTCCAGAATAGAATAGAAAATCACTTGTCATACCAAGAGCCAGGAAAATCTGAACTCAAACGAGAAAAAAATAATCAGATACTCAACCTTAAGGTGACACAGATGTTGGAATTATCTGATGAGAATTTTATAATAGCTGTCATTAAAATGTTTCAAAAAATCAACTATGAACACAAATAAATGAAAAAATAGAAAGTCTCAGCAAAGGAATAGAAAATATAAAGGAGAACCAAATGGAGATATTAGAATTGAAAAAGAATGAAGTGAGTTTAGCAAAGTTGCAGGATACAAGCACAATATACAAAATCAATGGTACTTCTATCCCATAACAATGAACAATCAAGGTGAAGAGAATTCCTGGCTTTATATCTAGCTTTTCCCTGATAAACAGGGTCATGGTACTATTTGGAATGAAAGAGGTTTATGAGGGCGGTGATGCCTTTGTTCTCATATATTTAAAAAGTGGTTATGGTGATAGGGTTAAGGGCATTTATTAATTATTCTCTTTCCTAAAAAGAGCTGTGTCATTTGTCAGCGTCGAGGGACAGTGATAATATACTGCAAGTCGATGGGAAGGAAGTCTGGATACAGAGAAAATGAGGTATAATGAAGCTTTGGGGCACCATCTTCTGGGTGGATGGTGTTCCCTGGCCCTTCTCTGGCACTTTGTCTTAGAGGTAGTGGAAGCTTCATCCTGCTGGGATGCCTCAGCTACATGTGCCTGTGCTTTGTGGGTGTTCTGGCTGGGGATAAACAGATCACATTGCTTTTTAGGTAAACAGATGAGGAGGGAGGGACACTGAGGCCAGACAGGACAGTTACTGGGAAACAGACCTAGCTCTTTGTTTAAAAAGCTCTTTAAGGCATGCTGGACAAAAGACGTCCATAGCTCTGGCCTATTTTGTGCAGGTATTTGTATCAGACAAGCCTTGCCTGAAAAGTGGAAGATTCCCAGGGCAGTGACATCACAATAGTGTTATAACCAGTGGGTAAGGCAAGAGGTTGGAATGTTTGAACTAAGAGGGCTGGCACTTAGAGTACTGCTTAGACCCTGAGCATGCATTGGATTGCTTGTTAGGGAAACTGAGGCAGAAACTCAATCCTGTGGACTGGATTAAAATAGTGGGGCAGGAGGTACATTAAGTGGGCACTCTGAGCTTCCCCTGAACCCCTAGTTACTAAATCTGTTAGCAGCAAGAATGAGGATTCTGTTCTGCTTCTTGCCCCTGTTGGGGTTGGCCCAGAAACCTGCAGGCAGAACCAGCAGCAAGTGGTTGGAGAAAGCAGAGGCAAGGAGATATGAAAGACACTTACTGTCATGAAGATTAGTTGGCCTAATTAGTTTTTCTGCAGGATAATCGAAGAAACTCTTATTTTTTACTTGTAAAAGTACAACAAATGTGGTTCCTCTCATGAATGGTCAAAGGGGACAATGAACAGAAAATAAGTCTTCACAATCTCAGTCTAAAATGGGAAGGGGTTTCTAGGCCTAAAATGTAACTGCGAGGGTAGACAATTTAACTTTGTTTGGCCAATGCTTTTTATTCAACAGTAAGCTCAAGTTGCAAGTTTCAGAAAGTGTGACAGGGCCTAACATGGAACCCAAAGGGCCACTAGAGTACCATGTGTCAAAAAAGTTAAAGATGTTGTCATTCACAGTACAGATGGATGCTTGTAGTTCTTTTACAGAGCACTGAGGAATGAGAGTTTTAAGTAAAGCAGGTGCAACCCATTCCCTGTTGAGGTGCTTACCTACTATCTCTCTTCATTTAACGAAAATCCAATTTGTTATAGAAAATTCTGAATGATATCAGGTGAATTATAAACCATGGTTTCCCCATTTAGGACAGAATCTTTTGAGTTAATGATTTTCTGCCAATGTTATTATCTGTTCTCTGAAAATGATATGTAGAGGAGTTCATAATTTCCCTGAAGACACTCAAGATGGCTGAAGGAGGAACAGCTTTCAGAACTTAGATCTTCAGAGCCCTTGGCCACTCTCAGGGAGCTAAACCAAGATTTTGGCACCTCATTTTGCCCGCGTATAAAATATGTGAGTGCTCACCTCTCTTCACTATTTTAAGGAAAGGCTCACCCATGCATATTGGAAAAACAGAGGAAATGCACAATAAGAAGTCAAAGCAGATGAATTCAAATACGATTAGGTCAGCTTTGCACAAACACATGAGACATTCAGTTCCCAGGGTCCAAAAAGTGGATGTCAGATCGCTGCCGAGTCTGGTGGGAATCTCAAATCCCTCCCTGATCGGTTCCTGGACTTCCTTCTGGGCCTGGTGCTGAAATGAGAGGGATACTCCCTTGTGTTTCCTCTGGATCTGGAGGCATCTTGCACCAGATTCAGAGTTCTTTTGGCTTCAGCCCCTAGAAACCTGACCGTGTCCTCTCTTCTTTATGTTTTTTTCCTTCTATTTTTCCCATTTTACATGCATGTTCGCAAACTGGTAACTGAGACTGATTTTGCCTAATCCTGGAAGCATCCTCTCTGTAACTATTTTCTGAACCATGTCTCTGAACCCTCCCTCTCCTCATCTTGCACTGGATTTTGAACCCCTTGAGCTCACATCCCTGCAGACACATAACACTCTTGAAGATGTCTATTGAATGCGTGAAAAATATGAGTGTTTTTTGCTTTCTTTTTTCTTTTTTTTTTTTTTTTTTTTGAGACTGAGTCTCACACTATTGCCTGGAGTGCAGTGATGCAATTTCGGCTCACGGCAACTTCTGCCACCCAGGTTCAAGTTATTCTCATGCCTCAGTCCCTGGAGTAGCTGGGATTAGATTATAAATGTGAGCCACAATGCCCAGCTAATTTTCGTATTTTTAGTAGAGAAGGGGTTTTGCCATGTTGGCCAAGCTGATATCAAACTCTTGGCCTCAAGTAATCCACCCACCTTGGCCTCCCAAAGTGCTGGGATTACAGGTGTGAGCCACCACCCCTGGACTGCGAGTGTTTTTCTAGGGCTAGAAACCAGGAAGCAACACTGGACACAATCATGTCATCACTTTGGGAGCCTATGCCAACTTTCTACTGAAACTTCCAGAAGATTTTTTTTCTTTTTACAATCGCTTGTGTCCTCTTAAACATCTCTGTACATGCCTATTTCTGGTTTGTGTTTTCTTCTAATTCCCAGTTCACTGGAAGAGTAAAGACAGTTGACATTGTCGGAGTCTGGGAAACAGTCCATTCCTCCCTGTATTTGGTTACCACCAATTTTCTCGGTTCTCCTCCCTCAATATTCAGTTTCTCTTACCCTTGGGGCAGTGTTTCTTATACAATGTCAAACACTTCAAATATATAGAGACATTTGCAGTCAAAATTTCCATCAAAGGGAGAAAATAAAATCACCTTTTTTTTTTTTTTTTTTACTGAGTCAAACTCAACATTGTCACCCAGTCTAGAAAATATGCTGTCCCTGCAGTTCTTGTTAATTGCATTTTACTGCTGCTGCCTTCTGTTCTAAAGAAGAGAAGAGAACTATTCTGGAAACTATAATTGGATAGTATAATCAGTTATTATTTCCAAGGGAAGTCAAAGGTAGTCATTAGTTTTAGCAACTAGTGGTTCAATAAAAACTACCTGTGACAATGCAATAGGAAGCCATCTCTTTTAGTGAACAGAATTATTTCCTACTCAATATTTGTTCTCTCTCTAAATATCATGTCAATGGAAATAAAAACATATTTCTGAAATAAGTGGTGGCTTTATGAAGATTTTTTTTCTTGAGATATATATAATTCTCACCATGCTTGGTTGACTTAATAAGCCATGCAGAGGCAAAATGATATGTGTGGTTGATGTACAATCAGAATGTAAAAAACATACCTGGGGCTTGCACCATTTACAGGCTTGTTCCAAAATTATCAGCCACTCTGAGAGAATACAGGTACTTCAAACTCCCTTTTCTTTTGTGAGTACCATCGACATTCATGATTATCTTAGCTTAGGTGTCAGGAAATAGCCAATAATTATTTTGCATTTCAGAAGGAAAACCAGCATAGAATTATTAGAGGTATGGTAGGATTATGGTTTTCTGCCTTTTTTAAGTGAGTTGAACATGAAATAACAAAAAAGCAAAAACTGTAAACATTTAGAAGGAAATCTTACCAATTTCTGGAAGAGAAATGTAATAAAAGTTTTAAAGGGTTATTTGTTTGGAAACCATCATGATCTTGAAAACGCAGCTCGATCCACCAAAGCAGTCACTTGGTGGATCCTCACCGAGAGCTCACATCTGTCCATACCAGCTCAGAATCCACTGGCTCATTTCACTGACTTTGGATCTATCTAAAAAAGATTACAGAGTAAACAATTCTTCGGGCCACAGGATCTTATGGTGGGTATTTTCTGTTTTGGTTCTGTCTATAAAAGGTGACTTACAAAAACAAAACAAAAACAAACAAAAACCCCATCTCTCTTCTTTTTTGCTATTCCTTATTCCTGAACAGCATCCACTTCCTTTTTTGCTCTTGACTACCTTTGCAATTTCTGGCACATATGTGCTATGCTGAATGCCAGGTTTAGGTCAATAGATGTCGTCATGAAAAACAGGAACTAGAAAATTAGAAAATCTCAGTGCTTTGCAATGCTTATTAATGTAAAACTGCTGCAATGTGCTTTATACTTTTAGCACAAGGCTCTTGAGGGCAAGTCTCCTCATTGGCTTGTGGACTTATTCTTACTACAAAATGGATCATTCTGTATAGACCTGTATAATTGATCAAGAGATGTGTTTGTGGGACTTAAAAAATGGTGAAACTCTGATATATGATTCCTGGTGTACTGTCAAACAACAACAACAACAAAGAATTTAGGAGATGGTGGGAATCAAGATTCATCTGGTGTGTAGTTTAAACTCCCTCTCAATGCACAAATCCTCCCAGCAACATCGCATAATCCTTGAGTTTTAGAGTTGACAAGTACCTTAGAGAGATAACCGGGCAACTCCTAGAACTCACAATCTCACATAGAAATTCTCGGTAGAACACCCAAGCTGGATGGCTGCTGAGCAACAGCGTAGTAAACTTTCCAGCATGGAAACCTGTGCAAGACAGGTTACATTTTAAGAAATCTCAATGTTTAGTAACAAGTGCATTTTAGAGAATTGTTCTGAATTGAATTGAATTATATTGAATTGTATTTCAATGGAAACAAAAACATATTTCTGAAACAAATGGTGATTTTATCAAGATTTTTGTCTTGAAATATGTATAATTCTTACTTTGCTTGGTTGACATATTGAGGCAAATGGTATGTGTGGTTGAGGTAGAATCAGAACTTAAATGACAACACACCTGAGGCTTGCACCATCTAAAGGCTTATTCCAAAAACAAGTGAATTGTTCTGCTTAGAGAGCTGATTTCTAGCCTCTTGATGAATCCATGCATGGGTTCCGCCTCTGACTTCTGGAGCCTCACAGAAAAAGCCCTGCATTCCTTTAGTATGCCCGGCCTTCAGACAGCTGAGGTCTCCCATGGAGTATTCTCCATTTCCAAATCATCCGAGTTCTTTTATTCCCCGCTCCTGGATAAGGATTCTTCTTACCATCCCTCTTCACCATCACGCTGACCGTCTTCCTGGGTGAGTCATGGCCTGACTGTTCTCTTCCTAAAATGACGCGTTGGTGTGACCACCCTTTGGGGTGACCTGATTTATAAAATGCGTCCTTTCTATGGCACCCTTTTGTTACATTAAATTAACAACATCCTTCTTATATGGCAGTTAGCAGTCTGTCTAAGAATATTTTCAGCAAGGAAACGCTTTATGAATTAATCTTATGCCTCTTAGTTTATAGTAAACCATTCTGCTGTTTAATTCTCAATTCCATTCGAGCCACTTCATGTAGGTTATTTGACTTCTTAAAGAGAGAGGCCAGTTTCTGAAGTGGTGCTCTGAAAGGTCCGCTGTCTCAGAGAATCAAATCTCACAGTAAGGAAAAAAAGAAGAGACTGGATAAAAGGAAACTATTTTATGGACAGAAACATACTCTTTTTCATTTAATTTTATTTATTTTAATTTTATTTGACTTTATATTCTGGGGTACATGTGCAGAACGTGCAGGTTTGTTACATAAGTATACATGTGCCATGGTAGTTTGCGGCACCCATCAACCCATCATCTAGGTTTTAAGCCTCGCATGCATTAGGTATTTTTCCTACTGTTTTTCCTCTCCTTGACCTTCACCCCCTGACAGGCCCCAGTATGTGATGTTCTCCTCCCTGTGTCCATGTGTTCTCATTGTTCAAGAAACAAACTCATTTTAAAAGTCTATTGCAAGGAGCTTGAGGCAAAAAGTATAAAACACCACAGATATTAGTTAAGCCAGTGGTAGTACTTAAAGACACTGAAGCGGTAGAAATTTGAGATGTTGTTCCAGATAACACAAGTACCTCCCACTGATTAACATTTTGTCCTACAGTTCTGTTTTAAAAGTCTTTTATGACAATATTAGACAAACAGTGGAGGCTGGAGAATTGTTTTTTAAAAAAGTCCCCTAAAGAAAATATAACTAAATGTTGATAACGATTGTTATAAATAACATTTTTCTAATTTTTATAGTTTTACTTTTTTAAACTTTTTTGAGCATGTGTTATTTTTGTAATGGAAAAAATGGGCATTGTGATGGCCTTTTTATTCACTTCTCTTAGCCTGGTATATGTGGAGAAGAATGAATTAGCTTATGCAATGTGTAGAAAAACTTTGAGTGTTAACAAATAAAACTTTCAGAGAAAACGAGTTTTGAAAATGATTTAACTCTGAGGTTTTAAAAACACTTTAAACATTCCCTTTGCAAAAAAAAAATTCATTGAAAACAAGCCAATGGTCTTAGGAACTGTTCAGTTTAAACATTTATAGAAAAAAAAATGGATCCTATTTTAAAATCATTCCTTCATAAATGCATGTTTGAAATATTTTGGAATCCAGCAAATACATTCGAAAGCATGTTTGATTAGCTGGCTTGGGAAAGGAAGAAATTGGGCCTGTAAAAGAAACTTTGCTTTAGAAATCCATGAAGTTGTCCCTCCCTACATCAAATTTCTAAAAGCAAGATGCCTACCATGAAATATGCATGGTTTTCAATTTGAGACTGAAGTTATATAGAACAATCCTGCAAGGAGGCCACCCTGACTTCAAGGTCAGTGAAATTAACATCCAGCTTACATAGTCAAAATTGATCATCAGTTAGCATCGTGCGCCCCCTTCTGGCTCCATTACCACACTCTCATCTGTTCCTGTTGCGTTGAAATGAAGGGAAACAGGCTTCTGGACCTGGGAAAATCTTTCTTAGTTTTTTATCCGCCCACATTTTCATTTGCTCCTATTGCATGGAAATGAAGGGAAAACAGGCTTCCGGACCTGGGGAAATCTTCCTTAGTTTCTTTATCTGCACAATGAGGAGTTCAGATCAAATCTTTCCCAACACCCCTGCCATACACAAAATTCTGAGCTTATTATGTTGCAACACAGAATTTTGGAATTGCTCATAGACACAAATGCCTAAGAAGCTTCCAGCAAAACTCTGGAACAGAAACAGCATTTGAAATTATGTGGTTTTTATCTTTGGCATTTTGAATGTGCATAATCATAATAATAATTAATCATAATTGTTCCATTTCTTCAACTCTGTTCTGCACAGATAGGGGATCACGCTCTTTCAGATTTCAGAGGTGACTTTACAACTATCCTCCCTTTCATCCTTATGTTTCTTTATCCTTTATTCTTCCACATTTTATAGTCCTTATCCTGTTTCTTTTCCTTTTCATTCTTTGTTTTCTTGTTTTCTTTCTTTGCTTGACTTTTTTTCTCCTCTTTTCTTCATTCCTAACTTAGGTTTACGAAATTAGCTGTCCCTTGGGTATAGTAAGCACCATAAAAGTACTGGCCTTCTGGAGTTAAAAGAAAATATATTATTTTTCACAGCCTCAAATTATAACCACTTAAATGTTTAGCAAATTGGTACCATCTCCTGGCCACTTAATTAAAGTGCCACCATGCTTTCTTTCCTTGCCAGTCATCAGAGTGTTCGTTTTGCCATATTTACCCTAAAAACTCCTCCCATAAATAGAGCTGACATTTTGTGAGCATCTCATTCTGCTTAAGGCCTGATATTTACACTCTGGAAGTGTGGCTTGGAAAAAAGCTTTCTGGATTTTCCCCTTGCTTTATTTATATAATCAAATCAAGACACCATAAGGAAAAGTCACATGGCTAGTCCTGAATTTGGGAAGCACATGACCCTTCTCTGTTCCCTCTGCGTCCACACATCTAGAGAACTATTGGGCCATTAGGATGGGTTTATACTTCTGGAATATCCACCTGTTTAGAGAGTCAGAAATGTGGGCATAGCTGAGGGGAAGGGAGGGTCTAAATGCCTTCTAGGTGATGGGGAAAACAGCTTGAGCAAAAACAAAAGCAACTGAGCTCTCTGGAAAGTACAGTAGCTAATTCTGTCAGTCTCATGGGTTCTGTCATCAAAACGAAACAAAAAAAATAGAAAAATTATTGGGAAATGACAAATTTGAAACCTTATTATCTTAACTCCACAGAAAATATAGAGTAGTGGTATATAGGTTAATCTCATCAAAAAGATAGCAAGATTTCTTGAAATTCAGAGAAAAGCTCATAGTCTTCCAGAATAGTCTGCAATTCACATCACATATACCTCTTCTACACAAGCTTCATTACTGAAAATAATTGCTAAGCTAGACATTCTTAGCATTATTTCTCAGAAATACACTTGATAGAAGAAGTGATAGATGAATAACTCTGTGTGTGTGTGTGTGTGAGAGAGAGAGAGAGAAATAGTGAAAGTTTAATGACAAATACATTCATCTCGATCTTTCTTTTAAAGAACACATTTTTACCTTTAACCTGCCAAGAAAATGTTCTAATTCCTAGGGGCTCAGTGGTTACTTTTGTTTACAAATATTGAATTCGACATGTGCTTCTTATGATCTATATCTAAAGTCTAGTGCCATGACCACATTGAGAAAGAAAAAAATGCCTTTGAAATAACCAGTTTAAGATGTCCCATGACGCCAGACCCCCCATTGTGAAACTCTCCATTGCTTCAAAGAGCTGAGGTTTCTAGTAGAAAAGACATACACTGTTTTCTGGAGAAATAGCCACTTACATTTTATCCATGAATACAAAGCATTTTTTCATAGTTGATATTGTAGATATTACATAACTTCAATGGGTCCTGAAACTACTGGAAAATCTTCAAGTCATATTGACCGCTTGGGTGATTTTGGGCTCCTTGGCTTACAAATCTCAGGAACTGTTTTAACAGAGGACACTCGTGGCTTGTTTTGTGCTAAAGCATCCCAACAGCGATTTAGTTGTTATTCAGCTACTAAAGCTTTACTTTATGGCTTCAAAAAACCTGGCTTTTCCTGTCCCATTATCTACTGAGATAAAACGCTATTGGAAGGTTATAAGAGATGACAGAATGGCTTCTTTTTCCATCTTTTCTAGCCTCCCCATACGTTGGTCAACACATGCCTTTTCTCTGCACTGAATGTTTTTAGAATGCTTTGCTGGCCTGCAGGCATTTTCTGCTTATGAATTTCGCATCATTTCTTAACCATCTCTGCATCTGCTTTCAGTCTCCAAAGGAGGCTAGAACTCCAGGTCCTCAGTTTACAGCTTCGTGGCAGTAAAGAGGATGAGAGTGGGAGGGGGAGAGTGCCTCGGGGGGGATTCTAATGCTCACGTCCAATCTTGAATTGAGAGCAGTTGCCTGGGAAACAAAACCTCAAAAAAATCTCATTTTCACATGCATCTTCAAATCTTCAAATGGCAGGATGTGATTCTGTGTTCAGAGGAAGTCCTCAAAGTCTAAGCGTCCAGCAAGTCTACATTTACCGTCTGCCCAACTCATCTCAGGATTCTATGGATATTTTCTATCACACTGGTAATCAAATAGAAGAACATACATGTGTTAAAAACAGACACAAATGAAAAAGGTTAAACTGTTTTTCTCTGGTTGAGTTGAGAGGCACCAGGGAATAGCAGAAAGGATTCTGCAATGCAGTCAAAAGACTCATTTTGCAAACATACCTCTAATTGGTAACTTAAATGTAAATTTGCAGCGAGAGCTTGGGCTGTGTGTCATAAATAAAACTCCTAGGCCCTGTTTCTCCATTGGTAAAGAGAAGTTTGGTATGGTCTCAAGATACTCCGCCCCCCACCCCACATTCTAGATCTAATAATTACTTGATTCTTTGGGAATACCTAGAGGCTGTTGGCATCTTTCTACAAACATTTATTGGATAGTCATGATGTTGCCAGTGTAGGGGAGCTTCTTTCTATCATCTTAATTTCTGTAACTGGAGTTTGCAAATCAAACTGATAAAATACAGATTAACGGGAAAAATATTTTATTTCAAATGCATGTGGCAGCTTTGCAGAAAAGAAGTGAAATCCCAAATAAATTGTTAAGTTTGAGAGCTTATATACTATTTTAGCAAAAGGTGATACATTGTAAAGAAGTGACAAAAGAAAAGGTGTTTCTAGGTGTGATAAATTGTGGAAAAAAATATAATATATATTATCTGCAATATATATTACATAACATATAAATAATTATATAATATATAATAATATAGTAATAATATATATTATATAATATATAATAATATATATAATATAATATAATATATACTATATAATTATATATTATCTACTTATATACTTATAATTATATACTACATACTTATATATTATATATAGACAAGGGCTATTTAGTAAGAGCTTTTCTTAATGCAAACTCAAGTCTCCAGTGATAAGCGTTATGTTCCATAATTAAGAGTCATTCTCCTCTTCCTGGTACAGGAGAGGGAGATACCTTTACAAATAAAAATGTATTCCCTGTTTTTCAGGCAGAAAGAGGAAGGCCAGAGAATTCTTCCTGTATCTGCTGTTTCTCCAGTGCCTTCAGCTCAAATAATTTTTATGTCAAAGTGGCAGATTTAAGGGTGGCATATTCTGATCCTTTTTAGTAGCATAGTTCTGTGTTTTTTCCTTTTTCTGGCCCTTTTGTATTTAGGCTAACTTATTGGTTCATTATTTGATTCATCACGGGCAATAACTACAAAAGATATTTTGGGGGTAAAATGTTAAAGAAAGGTATAATTTTTCAGAGATTATACAAGTTCAGGTGTATTTATTAGGATACTTTTTCCATCAGAAACACATTCAATAGCAATGTTGATCATGCCAGAGATAATTGTCCTAATGAGTGTGTGTGTCTGCCACCCAAAACCAATGTTTGGAATGGAAATTATGCTTTCCTTCTAAAGAGCAGTATTATGTATTTTATTCTTCAAAAAACGTAGTCTAGTAACAAGAAAGCTTCATTCTCAGTCTATGGGAGGGAAGGGCAACAAACTGGCTGGTTCCATTGTTACCATGCAACAATTTATTCTGAGCTATATAAACAAAAGGCATTCTTCTCAGAGATGGCCTTATTCATCAGTTGATTATTCAATGGGTCAGAATTTGCATTTTGGTAAGTAGTATCGTTTTTTTCTCTTCATGTTGCCAGAGTTGTAGTCACAGTACAAGGGAACTGTAATATAACAGCACAGACATGTAGTTTCTTCAAGAGTAGGTAACTTTATTTCAAATGAATTCTGCTTCCTCTGCCTGGCATTTCTTTACCTCTTATCTCCAAATGTCCAAATTTAAGCAATCACTTAAGACCTATTTCAAATGCTTTCTGCCCATTACCTCCTTTGAAGCTTCTCTTTCCTCTTTAAACTGCCATAGGAACAATTTTTTCTATATCCCTCTTACAGAACATATCACTTTCTACCATGCATGCTGTTACTTAGTTGTGTGACTTATGCTGTCTACCAAAGTGAAAGCTTCTGAAGATACCATCACAGAGACCAGTACAGGGCTTCGCCCAACATGGTCTCAGTAAATATCTCAAGAATAAATAAAAAGTGGGAAGATGACACAGTGAGTTGACAATCCTTGGATAGCTTAGACACCCTGTTTACTATATTTGAAAACTTTTTCCTCACTTATTTTCAATTGGCAGATGCTCACGGGACATGATTTACTGTTAACAACAACTCAAGTAAACTTTAAAATGCAGCACGGTAAATATTAGGTAACACAACAGATGGTAAAACCAAATGCATAATTTAGTCCAATATGAGATATAAATAGTTCAGAGGCCATACTCCCGTTTTGGATTATGTGTTTGACTGATCTCTCTATTAGCATGGGGGATAGAAGTCAACTCTTTGTTTATAATATACAGGTGTGTTGTGGGTGGGGCACTGCTATGGAATGAATTGTGTCCTCTCCAAAATTTCATATGTTGAAGCCCCAATTCCTAATATGACTGTATTTGGAGATACAGTCTTCAGAAGGTACCTAAGTTAAATTAAGTCAGAAGGATAGGGCCCTAACTTGGTAGCATTGTGTCCTTATAAACAGAGCTCTTCCATGCAAGGACACAGTGAGAACACAGACATCTGTAAGCCAGGAATGGAGCCTTCACCAGAGACCAAATCACCTGGCACCTTGTTCTTGGACTTCCCAGCCTCCAGAACTGTGAGAAAATATATTCTGTTGTGTAAGCTGCCCAGTCTGTTGTGTTTTGTTGTGGCAGCCAGAGCTGACTAAGACAAGACTTAAACAGATGAAACCTTTTCACTGGGAGCCAGGTGCAATGGTGTGCACCTGTGATCCCAGTGACTCAGAAGGCTGAGACAGGAGAATTGCTTGAGGACTGGAGTTTGAGGCTGCAGTAGTGAGCAATGATCATGCTACTGCACTCTAGCTTGTGTGACAGAGTGAGACTCTGTTTTTTAAAAAAACAAAACAACAACAGAAAACTTTTCAGGTGACTGCTTGCATTCGCTTGATAAAATGTTTTTTGACTGTGAGCACCAATAGTATAATCAGGGATTACTTCAAATGGAGCCTTTGTAGAGGGAGCTCCAGGAGAAAGAAGTCTATGGAAGGGCAGCTGGTTATCTGGGCATTTTCACAAATAAACTCTTGAGTTTCCAAAAAATAACCACAGGGACCATTGTTGACATTCAGGGAAGTAAAGTCTTTTTATGGATGTGAACAGAAAGGATCAATTTCATTATCATCTTACAGTTGCCAAGAGAAATAAGTCATTCAGATGTCATGGTATGTTATAGAGGACATATTGACAAATGTAAACTCTTGGATCATGGCATTATAAAATGAAATCTGGCTGGGCACGGTGGCTCACGCTTGTAATCCTAGCACTTTGGGAGGCTGAGGCTGGTGGATTGCCTGAGGTCAGGAGTTTGAGACCAGCCTGGGCAACATGGTAAAATCCCATCTCTACTAAAAAAAAAAATCTATTAAAATAATAAATACTGCTAAGCACATTAATAGGGAAAAATGTAGAGAATCAAAGTATTCCATAGAAAGATGTTTACTCTGTATTTAAATAGAGTAACAATTTACTTTGTATGACACCCAAAGTTTTATTGCTTTTGTCAGTCAAAGAGAGTAACCAAAATGTTGACCTTTATGAGTTCCCTACATATTAGGAAAACTTCTCTTATAATAAAGATTCTGGCCCTGAGAAGTTGAAATTGCAGAAAATCTGCAAACATGCTGGTCCTGATGTTGGAGACTTCAGTAATTAAAGAGAGGATGCTCTTAAGCCCAGCGCCCTTTCTTCTGCAGAACAGATGGGTCAACACAATACTGTCTTCTTACCAGTACGAAATGATCAAGCTGCCAATTCTACCTGTGGATAGGCTTCAGATTTCCAATATGTTAATATTCTTTTATTAACAATAATAAATATTACTCTTCCTGATCTACTTTTTAAGATTTTTTTTTAATTTTCAATTTTTATTTATTTATTGTTTTTGAGACAGAGTCTCACTCCATCGTCCAGGCTGGAGTGCAGAGGCATGATCCCAGCTCACTGCAACTTCTGACTCCTGGGCTCAAGCAATTCTCCCACCTCAGCCTCCCCAGTAGCTGGGACTACAGGCATCTGTTATCACTCTTGGCTAATTTTCATTTCAAGTAGAGGTGGGATTTCGCTGTGTTGGCCATGTTGGTCTTGAACTCCTGACCTCAAATTATCCACCTGCCTCAGCCTCCCAGAGTGCTAGGATTACATGCATGAGCCATCCCACCTGGCCTAAGATTTTTATTAAATGAAGGAATCAATTTTTTTAAAGAGGTGAGATCTCTCTCCTTATGTTGTCCATGCAAGACTCGAGCTCCCAGGCTTAAGTGATCTTCCCACCTCAGCCTCCTGAGTAGCTGGGACTATGAGCATGCACCATCATGCCTGGCTAATGTGTTACTATGTTTAGTTGTTAACATGTACAATAAGATTTTCTTTATGGTGGGTTCCAAAACTCCACAAGCAAGTCCTGTCTCCTCAAGGGTTGATCTTCTAGTTCCAGATCATTTTTCTATTTTAAAAGAAAGGCCTATGTCATGTGTAGATTTTAGCCCATGATCTTCAAAGTGTCCAAGGCTAGAACTAAGAGGCTCTAGGAGATTCAATCCTCATTTGGAAATGTGAGCGAGACAGATAAAACCAAAGTAAAATTGTCACATCTGGTCTTGAGACATACTCCTTCTCTTTTTTTGCAAAGCCTAAAAAATGTGAACTTCTTTTTAAAAGAATTGCATGAAGATGTTTATGTAAACAACTTTATTTCTTTAGAAACAATTCTTTTTGCTTGCTGTCTCTTGGGCTTGAGATGTAGCCTTTTACTCAGGCAATAGCTTTTATGCCCTGAGGAAAGTGGCTTGGATGTTGTTGTGTATTCAATAGAATAAATTCAAACCATTGATGCTAAACATTACAACATTGTCACTGGATTCAATGGCAACCTCTGACTCAAGTCATCAGCAACAATAATTTTTTGTTTAAACTAAAATTTAAAAGTTTTAAATTTTTTAAAATAATGTTTTTACTATTTCAAAGTATCATTAAAGACTTTTTCATTATCTTTCCTTCATTGTAGTTTTCTTTAAAAAAAGTTACGTGACAACCCAAATACATTTAGTCGACAATATTATTCAGGCGTCTACTTTTTTTTTTAAAGCAATCTGTAATCTGTATTTTCATGTGAATTATCTAATTTCAATTTTAGTGAAGTTCTAAGAAGTAGATATGGAAGATATTTTTAGCTCTATTTTATCGATGAGTATACTTGAGCTTTAGTTAATTTCCCCCAGTTAAACTGCTACTTATGGCTGAAGCCAGGACTTTAGCCTAAATGCTCTGGCTTTAAATTTTGTTACTTCTACACAATTTGGTAGGTTGCTACAATACAGTGGTTAAGGATGTGGGGATGAACTACCCGGTTGTGGATCTTAATGCTACCTCCCACTAGCAATATGGTCTAAGAGGTTGTTGTGTTGAATATTTCTGAGCCTCAACCTTCTCATGAGTAAAATGTCATCAGCTATTATACCTGTCGTAAAGCTGGTTCACTGTGCACTAACTATTCCAACACTGCAGCATTCTGCATCTGGGGCTGCAGTTTCTACCACTCGCACAAGATGGGTGAGAGTGAGCCCCCACCCAACAAGTTAAGCAAAGTGGCTTTATGACTCATGGATAGGCAGCAAGGGACAGGAAAAAGCTAGGGGTCACGGCGAGCCAGTCCCCCAAGGCTCAGGAAAGTTGTCAGGGCAGATGCAGTCTCACATTGCATTGCAGCCGACGGACCCCAAAAGCTCTCCACTCTGGGTTTTATACTCCAGGGGAAACTTGACTTCCTGGGTGAAAGCATTGTAGGAGCAACGGAAACAGAACCCAGCTGCTTCGGCCAGTGCCTCCTCATCTCAGGATGCTGCATCCCCAGCACATTCTAAAGTTATTCTGAGAACCACGAGTGACAAAGGGGGAAGAGCTGGATCACCAAAAGGCCATCCAGGGACCTGCTCTGCATCTTCTCTTGAGAAAATTGTGAGGATCAAGTAACTGACTATGTTACTTGATCATATTTGAGGTGAACTCAGTGGGGTACAACCATAAACCCAACCCTTTTCTTCCTCCCACTGTACCTTCCAATCCAAGTTTGGGTCAGTTCTTGTTCTGTCCCAGCAGGCAGGTCTTACAGCTTTCTGGTCCATTTTACTCACAAGAACCTTCTAGTTTCAGTAATTAAAACACCCCCTGCATTGTAATAATGCATAGTTAGAGCTCTTGTTCCCTTCAGAGCTTCTCCCTCTGTTAGTATCACTTAGACCTGGAAGCCTGAGCTGGAGTTGGGGAGTGGTGTCTGCTGCTTCCTTAGCCCCTCCCTGCCCCACTCCTACTCTCATTCTTAGTCCCTTCAGGGCAGGTAGGGGACAGGGGACGAGGAGAGTAAGTGGCTGGAATTGTCTTAATCTAGCAGTAACACTGGCTCTGCAGATGTCCATGCAGATGCTGTCCCTTGGGGCTCTTTGGAGGGTTGTGAGATGCCCAGTAAGCTGGGTCCACCCCACAGCGGCTCCTGCACATGCCAGGGAGCCTCTTCAACGCTTCCCTCTTTCCTTAGTCCTCTGACGATCCATCCTTTTGTGCCTCCCTTTTTTCCCAGGCAGTCTTCCTGGACAATGTCCAGTGCAAAGAGACCCACTGGCTCATGGCCACTCAGGCTTCATGTCACTCACGTGTGGCTGGCCAGGAGCAGGTCTCTCCAATGCAGTTCTGCATCTTTTTGTACTTTGCAGTCTTGGACCTCAGCAGAGAATGTCACCCTTACATCTCTCAGGCTTGCATCACACAGCCATTGCCTGTGTCTCCCAAGCTCCAGGGGATACAAATAAATGTGTCCCCTTGAAACCCCTCTCAGGTGTTTAAGGTGGTCAAGAGACAGCCCCTGAGCAATGGCCTCAGCTTGCCAGCAGTGCTATACAAGGTCTGTCCCCCGGACTCTTTCTCCAGCCTCTATCTGGTTTCTTACACCCTCTCAGAGTCAGCAGATCAGCAAACCATTACAAAACTTGCTCTCAGACACCACCTTCCAAGTCCTGAACAGATGGTCTGGACTTTGAAATAGGGGATACTTGGTACTTCCCCACCACCAAACATCCTTTTTGACATACTCTGTGTCATGTCTAAAGCACTTATAAACTGTGTGTGGCACATAAGTGCTCAGTTAATATATGTTATGATTATTTCCCAAGGTCTTTTGGTATCTCTTTGGACACTTTGTCGAAATTTTACTCTGCCTCAGTTTGTCAGGTTCTGGACAAATTGTCCACAGGGAGGACTCAGGCCTCGTCTCAGATCGGGCGAGAACAAATCACACCTGTGCCGTCAGCCAAGCTCCTAGCCTACCCTGAGTCCATAGCTGCCCTTTCCAGAGGAGACCTGAGGGTGCACCCACGTAAAGGGGCAATTTAAACGCACAAAATAAATACTATTATAGCTGTGAAAAGGTACTTAGGAAGGGCATAAAAAGGATGCTTACCCCTGGCTGAATGCCAAGTACAAAACAGAAACAAGAGTCCTCAAGGACAAGTTTTCAGGAGACACAAGAAGGGGGTCCCTCAAGAAGCTGCGGGAATCCCAGGCAGTGGGAAGACCCTGTCTTACAGGGTCAGGGTAAGAGCTAGTGGGGAACTTTCATCAGCCTGGAGCGGGTCCATAAAGCTGAAATAAAAAGTGAGAAAAGAAATACCTTACTACAGGTGAGACTTGCACCCAAGGCTGCATGTCTGTGGGCTGATCACATAAAAGGTTTATTTCTTCATGTTGTACCTTTGAAGATGATCAGAATATGTTTGCTAACCATCGTGAGCTTCTTGGATGAAAAATGCAAGATGAACCTTGGGCGAGTATCCATACACACAGTAATCAGCCAGCAGGTAGGATTCGGTCTCTGTGCTGAATCATTTCCGTATTACATTGAAATAAGTAATACAGTTCTCTTGGCAGCATTTCTGTTTTTAAAGTAAGTTGGGATGAAAGCTGGTGCCTAGGCTATTTATCCTCATCTGAAATGTGTGCAAAACAACACTGAGAAAATACTTTTTGGTGTAGACTGGGATGAGTCCTTAATAAAGCATTTATTTGCACCTGATTTCTCCTTGTTTTTACCGAGTTCATTTAATTTGATAGATCATCTATGCCTCAGTGTAATGCCATGGGAGTCTAATGAAGATGCATAGTGCTGAGTGCATTTTCTGTACCGATTCAGCCACTGTGGTTGGCATAATCACTGAGTTTGTCTTAGTCGGCTGAGATTGGCAGAACAAGACACACAGACCAGGCAGCTCCAACAGCAACATTGATTTCTTGCCGTTCTGGAGGCTGGAAGTCCAAGATCAAGGTGCCAGAGCTGGTTTCTCCTGAGGGTTCTTTCCGTGGCTTGCAGAAGGCCGTCTTCTCGCTCTGGCCTCCCACAGCCTTCCTCTGTGTACGCATATTCCAGGCATCTCTTCCCCTCCTGATAAGGACACCTGTCCTATTGGATTAGGGCCTACCCTTAGGCTCTCATTTAATCTTAATTACCTTGTTGAAAGCCCTGTCTTCAAATACATTCGGATTTAGGGCTTCAACACGTGAATCTTCAGGGGACACCATTCTTTGTAGGGCTGTTCACAAATGTTCTTTTTCTTCTCCTGGGCATTTGGCAAGATTGCACCATCCCTGCTCCTTTTGGACTTGGTTGTGGATGACGTACTTTGTTCAATGAAACGTGTGATGAAGAGACATGAAACTGACTAGGAAGAAACTTTAAAATGCAGGGCATGAATCCCATTGATATGTTTTGGTTCTGTGTCCTCGCCCAAAGCTCATCTCAAACTGTAATTCCCAGGTGTGGAGGGAGGGAGGTGATTGGATTGTGGGACCACTTTTCCCCCCATGCTGTTTTTGTGATAGTGAGTGACTTCTCACAAGATCTGATGGCTTTATCTTGTGAGATACTTGACCGTTATGGTGGAAGGTGGGACTCTTCCACCTTCGTTTCCTCCTCTCTCTCACCTGCTGTCGTGTGAGAGATGCCGGCATCCCCTTCTGTCACAACTGTAAGTTTCCTGAGGCCTTCCCAGCCATGTGGAACTGTGAGTCAATTAAACCTCTTTCCTTTATAAATTACCCAGTCTTGGTATTTCTTTATAGCAGTGTGAGAACGGACTAATACACCCACATTCGCTTCCCCTGAAAACAGTAGTTCTAGGCCAGGTGCGGTGGCTCATGCCTGTAATCCCAGCACTTTGGGAGGCCGAGGTGGGTGGATCACCTGAGGTCAGGAGTTCAAGACCAGCCTGACCAATATGGTGAAATACTGTCTCTACTAAAAATACAAAAATTAGCCAGGCATGCTGGTGTATGCCTGTAATCCCAGCTACTCCGGAGGCTGAGGCAGGAGAATCACTTGAACCTTGGAAGCAGAGCTTGCAGTGAGCCAAGATCGTGCCACTGCACTCTGCCTGGGCTGGGCTACAGAGTGAGATTCTGTCTCAAAAAAAGAGAAAAAACCCAGCAATTCTTCGGTGGAGCACTGCTGGCTGGTGCTGTCCATTTAATGTGAATGCAGCATTTTAAATATCTATACATATATATGTACATATATACATATATGTATAGCTGTGTCTCTGTGTATATATGTGTGTACATATACATGTCTATACACACACTTTTTATTTTTTTGAGATGGAGTCTTGCTTTGCTGCCCAGGCTAGAGTGCAGTGGCACGATCTTGGCTCACTGCAACCTCCACTTCCCAGGTTCAAGTGATTCTGTCACCTCAACCTCCTGAATAGCTGGGATTACAGGCATGCGCCGCCACGTCCGGCTACTTTTTGTTTGTTTAGTAAAGACAGGGTTTCACCATGTTGGTCAGGCTGGTCTTGAACTCCTGACCTTGTGATCTGCCTGCCTCGGACTCCCAAAGTGCTGGGATTACAGGTGTGAGCCACCACGCCTGACACCACGCCTGGCCTACACACACACTTTTAAGAATGTTTAACCATTGATATTTTGTGGTTGTTTGTTGCTTGTGCATAATCTAGCCCATCCTGACTTGCACAACGGTCAAGGATTCATTTGCTGTGACATGTGGATCGATAAAACCCAGCGCGTACCTTTCTGTTCACCCTTCCTCCTATGTCAGAATATAGTATGCTATGGTAGTTATTTTGGCAAATAATTTTCTTTTGTTCTTTTTTAAGGGCGAGTCTCTTGATATCTACAAAATACGTTATTTAACCTGGTTATTCTCTAATACCAGCTTTCTCCTGGGCTGGACATCAGCCTTTCCAAATGGCTGACAGCGCCGTAAGTCCAACAAGCTTGAGAACACACTTACTCTCCCCTTCAACCCTAGGACTTTCTCCTCATTGCCATTTTTCTAATCATCCTGCTTGCAGACCTCAGATCAATTTTAGATGTGTGTTGAGGGGAGGTATGTATAGTATGCCTTTTAAATCTCTCCACTTAATCGTTTTGGAAAATTTCAAACATTTACAAAAGTCAGCAGAATTTTATAATAAATCTCTTGTACCCACCATCCAGGAACTAATGATCAAATCATAACCAGTCTTGTGGCTTTTTTTCCTACATCTACCCCACTTAGATCATTTTAAAGCTATAAATATTTCAGTATTTATCTCTAAAAGATAAGAATTTTTTTTTTTTGACAAGAAACAGCCACAACTCCATTATTCCTCTGAAAAGTAATTAACAGCAGACAGTATTTCCAGGCAGTATTCCCCTTTCCATAGTTGCCAGTTGTCTTGAATTTTGTTTTACTGTGGTTGTCATTTGTATGAATCAAATTGAAACACGGTTCATACATTGCAAGTACTTATTCCGTTTCTTCAGCCTCCTTTATCTATAGATGCCCTCTCCCTAGTCTCGCTCTCTCTTTCTCCTCTTACCCCTACAATTAATTTGCTGAAGAAGCCAGTGTGTTTGTCCTGTCGGGTTTTCCACAGTCAGGATTTTATTGGTTGCATTCCTATGAAAGTTTGTTTAGTATATTCTATGCTCCCTACGTTTACTATAAGTTGATAGTTTGATATAGAAGCATGGTATGCATTATTTGACAAATTATTGCATGATGACATATTCTTTCATCGGGAGACCGGTGACACTGGGCCGTGTCTTCCTGTGATATCAGCAACTGATGATGATTACTGTCCAGGTCAGTGGTTCTCAGTCTTGAGCATGCTCCAGAAACACTGGAGGGCTTGATAAGATACAGATTGTTGAACCCTAACCTGAGTTTCCAATTCAATAGGTCTGAATTAGGCTCAAGAATGTACATTTTTAACAAACTTTCAGGTGATGCTGATGCTGCTGGTTCAGGGACCAGACTTTGAGAACCACTAGCCTGGATCTATGATTTCATTAGGGTTTGCAAAACGGTGATGCTGTATTCTACCCTTCTTTCTTAAGTCATTGGCTGGAATGCTTCTATAAAGAGAAATCTTTCAAATCCTCTATTTGGTGGCCTTGAGGTCCAGTTTGTAGAAGAAGGGCCACCTCATGTTTGATTCTTTTCATTTATTTATCCATTTTCAAAGTAACAAGTTGCCTAATCAATATCCTCCAAAGGTAGCCAGAGAAGTGTGTGTGTGCATGTATGTGTGTGCACATGTGTGTGCATGTGTGCGTGTATGTATGTGTGAGTGTCTGCATGTGTATGTGTATGTGTGTGTGTGTGTGTGTGTGTGTGTGTATCTGCATGACCCACTCCATTGCAGTTATTTTTAATGATGTTAAAGTTATTCCATCTTTAGCCACAGGGACCCTGGAGACATTTTTGAACCCACTTCTTCTTTGAAGACACATGGTCATTGGTTAGATGGCACATTCTTGGGTACCACTCTCATGTCTCTTGTCCACCATCCTCTCTACTTCAATTCCTTTTACCTGTTAGTAGGTGCCATTAATATTTTTTGGTGATTCTCCCATCATGTCATTACTTGCTCAATAAATTCTCAGTGACTCCCCAAATCAAATATAACCCTTTCATTACCATTGGATATGGTTTGAATCTGTGCCCCTACCAAAATCTCATGTTCAATTTTAATCCCCAATGTTGGAGGTGGAGCCTAATGGGAGGTGATTGGATCATGGAGATAAGTTTCTCATGAATGTTTTAACACCATCCCCCTGGTGCTGCTCTTGTGATTGTGAGTGAGTTCTGGCAAGATCTGGTTGTTAAAAGTATGTAACACCTTCCCCCTCCTGCTGCTCCTGCCGTATGGGACATTTCACTCCCCCTTTGTCTTCTGCTATGATTGGAAGCTTCCTGAGGTCTCCCCAGAAGAAGTCGCTATGCTTCCTGTACAGCTTGCAGAACCATGAGCCAATTAAACCTCTTTTCTTTATAAATTATCCATTCATTATAGCAGTGCGAGAACAGACTGATGCCCATTCCAAACCTCCCTTTGTGTACCAACCTGCCTTCTAGCTTTATTTCTGACCCTCTTCCTTTCACCCTGAAGTAACACAGTGAAGTTACACTTCCGTCTTTGTTTATTCTGTTCTCCTTACATCAGATACCTTTGGCTTATGCTATCCCCTCTCCATCAATACTTTATTTATTCTGTGGTTCATCATAAACGCCTCTCCCATCTGAGTCTCTTCCTGAGCTCTTCTGCTATGAAGCCAAGCTGTTCTCCAGCATTTTCCTGCATTTTATGCTTCTCTTTAGAGCACCGTTTCTGTGCTTTGTGTTATAATCATGAGCATCCTTGTTGTTGGTTCTCTGCAGGACAACTCATTTCTTGTTTTCGTTTTTTTTTTTATTTTTCACTCTTATTTCTTATGTGGCAACCCTGTTTTCTAACTCACAGGTAAATGCAGTGAATCCATATTTACCTCCTAAATACAGATTTGTAGAATTATATTAACTACAAAGTATTGGCCATAAACTCAAATAATATCTGATTTATTAAAATAGATATTTAGAGATTCACATATCTAACCATGTAAAATTTATATATATGTTATATCTATGAATTCTAAGGCACTAAACCTGCCCATGTTTTTTTATTCATTCAGAGAAACATCAGAATTTTGTAGAGAGACAATTTACCAAATGTTATGCTCCCTATTCCCATTCAGTACGCTAGGAGGACAAATGATTCTCTCCTTTTCTACCTGTCCTTCCTCTCACTCCAGTCTACGGAGATACCACCTTCCTTAGCAAATACGGGGTCTCCATTGATCTGACACGGTATAGACTGCTTGGTCTGGGTGTGTGTCATTCGAATGCGTGTGTGCTCTGGCTGATCCACTAGGCTACAACCTGAAAGATAAGGTTTTTGAAAATCAGCTTTCAGGAGTAATAGGTGAGAAAACTCGCCTACCTTGACTGAGAGCACCTTAGAGAGAGGGCTTTCCACACTTCACGGTCCTGTACCCTGAAAAGCCAGAAGAAAAAAGCAGGTGAATAATGTGTGTGTCTGTTGCTATGACAACTAACCCAGTCACTTTGGCGAGGATGTGGACAATTATGCCAAGGCAGGGATTCTCAGCCACGAGCCCTCTGAGTCACGCTACCAAAGAGAATGCTCCAAATGCCCGCTTGGCAACATGTAAAATGAAATCAAGTGCATCAGAATTTGCACCTTGTTTTGGGGAGACACTTGTAAGAGATGCCGTAAATGACTTACTGATGAGTGCCAGCAGCCAGTGTAAATTGCTACGGTGCATCATTTCACCACGTCCACACAGGAACCACCTGGGAGGCTCCGAAGACGCCTAAGTCTTGTCTAAGATCACACGTGGGGAGCTGCAGATAGTCATAGAGAAAAGGACCATTTTCTGTCCTTCTCACAATCCCAGGATCTCCAGGTAGCAGCCAACAGCTCATGGTGGTTGCTGAAAAGGAGCTTAATTTTAGGTGTTGAATAAATGTGAGGCTCCATCTTATTCTCCATGTCATGATAAGGTGGAGTCCTGAAAATACCTCTGCTTGTGATTCTAGCTGTACTGTTATCTGAACTCTGAAAATGGTTATTGAAGGATTTGAGATAATTGGTAGAGTTCTCCTGAGAATCCAGGGTTTGAAACATGAGCCCTCTACTGAATATGGATCCTTCGAGGGTAAAAACAGCCAACACTTTTATCCTGTGAAGCAAGGTAGATTTGTTTTTCTCTCTTAGGTATGGCAAATGTTATCTGTAGAGGGAACAAAAGTGAAACGTATGATGTGTCAATGAATGACTTTCACTTTGGTTTTGAAAACACCACCAAGAGTTTAGAATGGAAAGGTAAAAGTGTTTCTGAAAATGGTGTGCTTTGTGTGTGTGTGTGTGTGTTTGTGTGTTTGTATGTGTGTATGTGTGTATGTGTCTAGTGGGGACAAGGGCAGAATTGGAGGCCTTTAGCAGGCATGAAGTCCAAAGATGTTGGAATTGTTATTTTCTTGGTTTCTTCCTGAGGTGCTAAATTTTAGCACAACACTACTTGCTCCTTAATTAATGATTAAACAAATTTGATTCATGATTTAACTTAATTAAACAACTAATGAATTTGTGTATGCAGGAATCATTACTGTGGTGGCTGAGGCAGGCCTCTAGGGCATGGTTAGCTCAGCGCTGCACAGCTTGGTAAACAGGAGCCCGAGCTGTGCACAAGCACCCCTGTTTTAAATACCACACCCTTGCTAGAGACCACCTTTTATTTATGAAGGTAACAGTTTGGGTACCTTTCCTAAGGAATGTATGTGCCAAAATGTACTCCCAATAGTGACAATCAGGATTTTTTTTTTAAAAGCTGTTTCGGCCCATCCTAGAAATGCTCACAGACAACTCACTTTAAAAGGACAAAACATAATCTTGTTATATTTTTAGGTACTCTCATTTTACCTTGAAAGCACACTCACATCGCATACATCCGGCTTAAAGGCCTGTCTGTGAAATAGCAAATTTGAAATGAAATAGAGTTTTCATTACTTTTCAAGTGGAGGCCTCTACCTTGAGGTAACTAAATGCTTTTCTCTCTACTGTGTGGACGTGCTATTTTGGAACAAATGGAAGAGATAGAAGAAGAAAGGCAACAGACACGCAGGGAAACTGAAGATCTGTCTAGTGTGTTTGATTCATTAGCTTACTTGAGATAGTTTCATTTTGATTTGCAAGGAGGAAACCTGGGCTTATTGAGATGAAGCATCTTGCCCAAGGTCACTCCGCTTCCATGCAGTGCGGCTAGAATCGCTCCCCATGTCTGTCTGAAACTGTGCTACACCCTCCATTTAAACAGCCTTCAGTGTGTGCCTAATTGATAGCTTTGGGATCTAATGTACTTGACAACAGCTTGTTTTCTAAGGTAGGCAAACATTTCCCTTGAAATCTCATGGACACTATTAATTTACTTAGCAAATCATTTTATCGCTGGCTCGTGCCAAGGACAACTGCAGTGATCCCCTCCTGTCTTAATGATCGCTCCCTTCAAATTAGTGAAGTCCCATCTAACGAAGTTATGCCACAGATTATACAAAAGACATAGAGGCTTCATAACGGGGTTATTCTTGTAGTATGGGCCTAGGTTTAGAATAAAATGTGGATGAGAAAAGCAAAGGGGTATTGGCAATGTCTATTTGGGAAAAGAAAAGCTGTAAGTTGTACTCTTGTCTTTCTTTTTTAATTTGAGGGATATATTTAAAAGACTAAAATGGATGCTTTATGTCATTTTCTGTATATCTATCTTCTGGAGACTGAGTTGTCTCAATTTATTACTGTTTTCATTCCGTGTAGACAAGTCATAGATTTTCTGATTTGATCTTCCTGCCAATTCTAGCCTTTCTGTAAAAGAGACTAGCTCAGTGGGAGTAACTGGATTAAAATGAGCTAGTGGAGGTGTTTGAGCAAACTCCTGAGTCTATATTTATTGATTACTCCTCAACTCCTCTAAACTGTGCCTTTTCCCTAAACAGACTCAGGGCAAAAGCAACGTGAAATAAATTAGTCAACAGCTGCTGCATTCACAGAACACAGAATCTGGAAAGTAGAGATCCTTTCAGGGTAGGCAGACGGCAGAGGACGCACTCGTGTACGAAAAGTCCACAAATGCTGGCATCCTTAGCTCTTGGTGAGACCCTATTCACCAGCCTGGACTGTTTCCAAGAGGAGACACTCCTAGTCTTGAGCTTCCAAAAAGTGATGTCGTTGGGGGTGGATTAAATCTTACCATAAGAAGATAGGGCCGAGGTCAGAATGGAAATAGAGCGAAGTTCCTGTTCCTTTTCTCTCCTCAACCTCTAAATTGCCTCCCAGGGAAAAAGGCAAATATTAGGTTCCCTGAAGTAACCTAATTCTCAGTCAAGATAAGCAAGAAATTCTAATGCACGTTGATTTGTCCTAGTTCTTCAGTGTGGGAATCCCTTTGTCTTTTATTCAAATGCAGAGTCCTTATAATTTGTTATTATTTAACCATTTCTTGATGAGCACCTAGAAATAAATTTCTCTTGGCTCTCAGGGCCAGAAAAATCTGTTCCCTTGGGTAATAACTGATCTGTTTCTGTCTCATGTACCCCATGACTCTGGCATCTGACCACATTATCTTAGCAACTATCTGAGACCTATCGCCTATTTTCCTACCCTTATTTCACTTCCTTGCAAATTTCTATCCTCTATATTTTTAAATATTTTATTATAGTGGCAGGCCTACTGAGAAAAGAAACCTCACACTATCCAAATATAAATCTGTATTTAGTAGGCCGGGTGCGGTGGCTCATGCCTGTAATCCCGGCACTTTGGGAGGCTGAGGCGGGCGGATCACAAGGTCAGGAGATTGAGACCATCCTGGCTAACATAGTGAAACTCCATCTCTACTAAAAACACAAAAAATTAGCCAGGTGTGGTGGCAGGCGCCTGTAGTCCCAGCTACTCGGGAGGCTGAGGCAGGAGACTCGCTCAAACCCGGAAGGCAGAGGTTGCAGTGAGCTGAGATTACGCCGCTGCACTCCAGCCTGGGTGACAGAGCAAGACTGTCTGGAAAAAAAAGTTGTGTTTAGTAAGGTGACTCAACTCAATTCCTCTTCATATGAGCAAGGTTTACAAATATAAACACATATACACGTAGAAACAAGTAAAAGGCCCAGGCTTTTCACTTGGGTCTTTTGCTCCATAAATGGAACATATCGTGAGTGTGCTTGATGACTCTTTCCTCTGAAAATTCATAATCATTTCTTTTTGGCTTCTCTATGAAGATCTCTGCAGGTTCCACACCAAGATAACCTTTTCTTTGCTGTTCTCGACCTTGTCCTACTGTATTGCATTAGGATTTCCATAGGATGGCTGACTGACCGGATACATATCAAAATAACAGTGGCTATAATTGCTAACACTCACCACTCACAATATGCTTTACCAACAGGTGCTTAACTCTTCCTCACAGCATTCTGCAACATACGATTTAGACATTATTTACAAATGCAAAATAAACGTGTAGAGAGGTCAGGTAACTCGCACAAAGCTATCCTTGTAAGTTGTGGTACAGGGTTTCAAACTCTTCATGTCATGGTGAAAGCTCTCCCATATGCATTTTCTTTGTACCCTATGAAAACACCCAACTTACCCTTTTCATAGGAACCCTTGTTTTTCAAGTCCCTCTTCTGAAATTTTCAAGACATATCAATACCATGACTAAAGAGCAATGTAATCCGAGCATCTGTTCAGGTTGCACACTGCACAACTTTAAATGTCATTCACATAGACTACAACGTGACCACAATGTGAATGGCGCCCCCTAGAGTTGTGCTGTACCTAACCTGTGCAACCATTCATGGGTGCTCTGGGAGAAGACAGGCTCTCTCAGAGGTTCCGTTCTATTCTTAAATGGGATACCTGTATCTTTCATAACTGAAACTCTCTAAGTAATTTGAAACATGGCTCAGAAATGTCCACTTACGATTTTCTTCCCCTTTGATTTTCCTTATAAAACTAAATAAATACAAAGAGCTGAGAAAAAGTCCTAAGTATAATATGGTGCCCTTGTTGTGCTCTCAGAGCATACAGCAAATCCAGAATTGGATAATTCTGCTTTCATTCATTCAAATACACTCCTAGAAGAATGCCTGATACCTCCTTTGCTAAGGAAACCTTCCAGGGCAAATTGTCTCATCTCCTCCGCTGACTTTATGTTGACCCCTCATGGAGATGCCGGGGACCCCACGTCATCATCCCTCAGTGGCCATGCCGGGAAGTGCTTTCTGTAATTGCTGGAATGATCTTTTGCTACCTTTTCTTGAGCACAGTTGCAGGGACATTTCCATAGCTTCTTTACTTTCTATATTGAGAAGGAGAAAAGGCAACTTAGAGCTACATCCAAGAAGAGGCATTTCAGTGATCTCTGGTTAGCCAAATATATTTCATATCCTCAATACAAACACACATTGGTCACAGAATAACCCACTCGTGTAATCTTGGAGAGTCTTCTAAATTGTTCCATGCTTATTAACCCCAAAACACATTCCTGTTATTCATATGATCAGAAAAAATGTTATAGTCCTCATCTAACCCATCTGTCTTTATGATGTTTCCCTACCCATAATAAGCTGATAATACAAACCAGAACCACACCACAATAAAACATGCAAAGGCAAGTGGCAATTTAGCAGCAAATATTGGTATTACACTAGGCCTCCGATGAGTAGATTTTAAGTGTCAGGATTTTAAATTACATATATAATTGGTATGGGTCTTAGAGAGAGTAGTCATTAAAATTTCATGTTTAGGCAGGAAATTTGATGTTAGCAGCTTTTTCCTTCTCAATCTAGAAAGGTTTTGGGTTAGGGGATAAAGAGAAATAGACTCAAATTGATTAAAGGAGAGCCCAATTTCGGAGAATGTGGAAGCGCTAGCAGAATAATGTAGACACTGATAGAGTAGCAAAGGCAACATAAAGTCGGAAACAGGGTTTTCAACCGTTTCCTCATGGGAAAATGGAGACACCTGCCTCACTGTGTTATGGAAGGGCTGAGATGAGGGAAAGTTCGTGAATCCCTGATGTGAGACATTTCCAGGAGGAACAACACACTTTTCCATAAGATGCATAGCTGAACTCCTTTGGTTCCTGGAATCTTGAATAAAATATTTCTATAAGGTGCTCCCAGGGGCCTAAAGATGACCAGAAGTTGTTATTAACAATTAGTGACTATCAAAAAATGGAACGAAAACTACAATTATTTTCCTTTGCAATTTACAAAAGCACTGAGTGCATATTGTACTGTGGGGGGGCTATTATCTATTTTTGTTTCTGCTTCATTAAGAAATGATTTAAATGATGCTTTAAGAGAAAAGGAAAGGAAAGGAAAGGAAAACTTCTTAGCTGGACGTGGTGAAGAATGACCTCTTTTCTGGTCCACTTTTCTGCTCCCTCTGTGCGGACCGAGTTCTGCTGATCCTTTTGTGTCACTCTTGCTGCTCCTGGTCTCTGCTCACCTGGGCTTGGGTACCACTGCCCACATCAAAGTCCCCACTCTCAGCCTGTACACAAAGGGAATCTCACCTATAATCATTGTCATTTGTATTTTTAAGTAGGTTTCCTTTTTCCAGTATGCTCTGCAAAATACCCACCTGCCGCTAAGCACTTGTTTCAGGGAAAGCCTCGTTCTGGGTTGCACAACGCCGTGATCTGCGATCTCCTCTGCTGCTCTGAATATTTTGTGTCCTGAATCTCTTTCGGACTAAAAATAGACCATGGCCATTCTGTGCATATTGATGTAAGGAGTGCTTACTTGGATTCTCATTTAAGTCCTGCAACACTCTTAATGAAATAGCCCAACTATTATTATCCACACCTGCAGATGGGGTCAACGCGAGAAAGAAGGGAAGTGGCAGGTGCAAGGGAGGGCTGGATTTAGACCCAGGTGATCCAAGCACAAATCTTGATTTATTTTTGATCACATTATCTTAATCATTGAGTTGGCTTCTGTACTGTGGGCCACGGAAAGGGCCAATTCTAGAACTGTATGTGAGACAAATAACATCCTTAATAAGAAGTGGATTGAAACTGGATTCTTCATTTGGAACAAACATGGGTGCCAAGATCTTCCCTCGAAACTCTCAAGCCTTTTGCTTATTAACCTCTTCACAAGGCCCAGTATCTTGTATGCCCCAGAAATACTTGGCACAAGGCCCGGCACTCAGAACACTAAATAAGGGCCAGTTTCCTTTCTCTTTGCTGTCTTTTTGCAGGCAGGGGTAATGCTATGTTCTGTGTGATACATAGCTGTGCACCTTATTTTTTCTGGGGCTTTTGACTTATTTCAGGTGTCTGATTAATCTTCGCAGAAGTGATGATGATGACGATGAGCATGATGATGACGATGGCCTTGATGGTGATGCTGCCAATCTTTTCTGCATAGCCCTCTGAGAGATCAGACTGTCGTCTAAGGTACATGGCACGACAACATGCGTGAAATGCTTCATGGTTTGCACGTCTCCTGACTACCACAGCTGCCTGCGTCCTCTGACAGCCCAGAACAATGAAACAACAGTGAGGCATCTGTTCCCGTGAACTTGTAAATACCAAGGTTGGTGCATAACACGGGCACCTCTGAAGCTCAGTTTCATACTCACGTCAGAGGACAGCATCCAGCAGTCAGGCCAGGCAACAAATATTTTGCAAGAAGAACATGTATTCTTGGGAAAGCTGAGAGAGCATTAGATAGAGTTCCTTTCCCCTTGCCAAGCAGCCATCATATTCATGAGCGTATTCAGAGAAGATGACATCTTGATGGGCTCAGCTCAGAATGAGGATACACAAATATTTTTAAGCTCACAATCCAACTCACCTTAAGCCTGAGTTTTAAGGAATCCAGTATAACAGAGAAAATCTGCATCCATGCCATATGATAAAACCATGGAACTGAGGGAGTTTGGTTATTAATAATAATTCAGCCATATTCTAGTGTGGGCTCCTTATGCTATTTGCACTTCCATTTATTAAAAGGAGGACAGTTTCAGAAATTGTCAGTGTCAGAAGCTAGAGGTGCAGTGACAGCAGCAACCAGACAAGGCAACCTTCTTTGCTCAGGAGAACTCCATGTTTCCCAAAACTGAGTGGGGCAAAGGATCCTCTGACAAGTTCTGCACCCCGTTTTCCATGTGGCCCCCATACTCTGCAGAAATAAGTTGTTGTAGAAGCAATTTGAAATCTCCCATTTAACCTCCATAGGTGTTCAGACATGATTCACCTCAACGTGATAGTCTAGGGGTAAAATTGAAACCATGCATTTTATTATTTATTTATTTATTTTTAGAGATAGGGTTTCACTCTGTTGCCCAGGCTGGAGTGCAGTGGTGTGATCCTGGTTCACTGCAACCTCTAACTCCTCGGCTCAAGCAATCCTCCCTCATCAGCCTCCCAAGTATCTAGGACTACAGGCATGCACCACTATGCCCAGCTAATTTATTTCATTTTGCAGAGACAGGGTCTCACCGTGTTGTTCAGGCTAGTTTCAAATTCTTGGCCTTGAGCAATCCTCCCACCTTCACTTCCCAAAGTGCTGGGATTACAGGCTTGAGCAACTGTACCCAGCTGAAACTATGAATTTTAAAATGAGTAGGAAAATCTGCATGTTGGTATTACAATGGTTTATATCAGTAAACTAGACGATGAAGAACCAGGGAAAGTCTACACTCTACAGTATTCATAACATTCATGTAATAGTCACTCAGTACTTAAATACAATACAGAAAACACATATTTTTTCTGAAATGTAGTTCAGAGCTTCTCTGACAACTTCAAAGCCTACTTTCTAAGTACCAGGTTTTGGTGATGCAGTTTCTTTTCTAAGGACACAGCAAAAGACTCAAACCTAACACTGCTTTTTACCAGTAGAAGAAAAGGCAACGCAATTTAACCACTCACACAGTGAAAAATTCAGTAGGGCTTTAAGCTGTGTGCAACGAAATTAACTTGAGACTGTGAAGCCAACTATATTTTAAAATTTAGCAGCCCAGATAGGTTTATTTTTTCCTTCTCTTCATCTGATGTAGTTTCTGTGAAAAGTCGGAGGACAAATGCTGACAGGCAGGACAGAAGGTGAAATGGAAACAAAGGCGTCTTGCTGAGGGGTCCTGCGGTGCCTGTCCAGCCTTTCCAGCCGCCGAATCACCGGACATGCTCGAGGACACTCACTTATTAGGCTCTCCAGGACCCTCTGAGCGAGGACGAAGAAACATATGCTTCATTTTATATTAGAAAAATGGTGAGAGTTCAACTGACCCATAAGGTCTTATAAAAAACAATGAATAAAGGTATGTCCTTTCTTGGTCTGAATTTCACAAATTAGAAGTCAGAGAGGATTTGGTGCTCATTGTCATCCTCCTGTTATGCTACTACATTCTATTCTATTCTATTCTATTCTATTCTAGCTATATTTTTTAAAACAGTGTCTCCCTTTGTTGTTTAGGCTGGAGTGTACTGGTGTGAACATGGCTCACTGTAGCCTCAAATTCCCAGGTTCAAGCAATTCTCCCACCTCAGCCTCTGAAGTAGCTGACACTACAGGTACACACCACCATGCCCAGCTAATTTTTGTAGTTTTTTTTGTTTTTGTTTTTGTTTTTGGAGAAACAAGGTCTCTCTTTGTTGCCCAGACTGGTCTCAAACTCCAGGGCTTATGCCATCCTCCCACCTCGACCTTCCACAGTGCTAGGATTACAGGTATGAGCCACTGCACCCAGCCATTTCTTTTATTTTTTAATTTTAATTTTTAGTTTTTGAGATAGAGTCTCACTCTGTTGCCCAGGGTGGAGTGCAATGGCACAATCTCAGCTCACTGCAACCTCTACCTCCCAGGCTCAAGTGATCCTCCCACCTCAGCTTCCCAAGCAGCTGGGACTACAGGCCTGTGCCACCACGTTCAGCTAATTTTTGTTTGTTTGTTTGTTTGTTTTGTATTTTTAGTAGGAACCGGGTTTCATCATGTTGGCCATGCTGGTCTTGAGCTCCTGACTTCAAATGATCTATCCGCCTTGGTCTCCAAAAGGGCTAGGATCACAGGTGTGAGCCATAGCACCCAGCCATTACTTTTATTTTGGTAAAGAATATTCCTTCTTTTATTTTTAGTTAGGACAAAACCTCTGATTTAAAAGCAAACTTCCCAGTCTTTTTTTTTTTTTTTTTTTTTTTTAGAGATACAAGATAAATAGCTAGAAAACTTTGATGCCTGCTTTTCATAATCCTGATCACCTGATCATTTTAATGCAGTTATTTGTTTTGATTTCCAAGCAGCACATAGGAGGGAATAGGATGGTGATGAATCCTGTGGGCCTGGCTTCAGACTGCCTGAGGTCAGATCTTGGCTTCAGATCTTGCTGGCTTGAAGAGCTTGGGCAAGTGAAGACAATATTATACTCACTCCACAATAGTGTTGTGAGAACGAAAGGCCAACGCATTTTTCAGACGTTTTGTGAGAAAAAACTCTGTTTGGTCTCTTCCTTCAGAATATTTAGGGTCCTGTTTCTTTTTATTCCTTTGCATTAGCAATGATGGCTAGGATAATGTTGGATAGCAACAGTCACAGCAAGCACAGATATCTTGGCTTTTAAATTATAACGGGAATGTGTATTTTTTAATATGTCACTTTCAAATATTATGTAAAAAAAGAGTTTCCTTTTATTCCTAACTTGCAAAGCATTTTCATTACAAATGGGTCCTGACTTTTATCAAATGCTTTTTCAGCATCAATTGAGAGGATCACATGATTTTTCTCCTTTAACCTATTAAGCCAATTACCTGATTAATGTTGCATAGTATTTGCAGTACGAGGATAAGCCTGACTTGGTCATTATTTTAATGTACGTAATATTTAATTGTTCATAGTTTATTTAGGATTTTAGTATCTATGTGCATATAAGAAGCCTGTTAGTTATACCTAAGACAAGTCAGGCAATAGCAGATCAGTGACAACAGTTGGTGATTGCTATATAGAAAGGTTAATGGGTAGAAAAGAAAAATAGCCAAAGATTAAGTGAAGATTTGATGCTCAGAAGATGTGGACTCAATGTTCTATTGTCTAGAGTTACGAGGGGAATCTCTGGGCACCCTGGGTATGAAGCACTGTGCTCCTTTCCACACAAATCCTCACGGAAGCCTCTGTCAGGTTGCTGCAGGTTCCCCCAGAGGTGTTGCAACGGGAGTCAGGGCTGGAGAAACTTTTCTATCAGGCAGGCAAAAAACTGTGTTGCTGCTTGGGAATTTAAAAAAACGGCCAGGCACAGTGGCTCACTCCTGTAGTCCCAGCACTTTGGGAGGCTGAAGTAGGAGGATCCCTTGAGCCCAGGAATTTGAGACCAGCCCAGGCAACAAGAGCCCGTCTCTACAAAATATTTTTTTAAAAAATTAGCCAGGTGTAGTGGCACGCACTTGTGGTCTCAGCTACTCGGGCAGCTGAGACAGGTGGATCATTTGATCCCCAAAATTCCAGGCTTCAGGAAACCGTGATTGTGCCACTACACTCCAGCCTGGGTGAGAGAGTGACACTCTGTCTCAAAAAAAAAAAAAAAAAGTGAGCAAGGAGATTGTAAAAAAAAATCTACGAACAGACACAGACCAAGTGAACATGGGCTTAGATACTGGAACATCATAGGATGGGGGCAGGTATGCAGGACCTGCATCTAGAACTGGGGGTGCAAATCCTAGGTTTTTCATTGATTATAGGATTTCTAAACTGAAGTTCCAGAACTGGGCTTTCTGGAGTCTACAATTTCAGATATTATATGTAAGGTTTCTGTATCTTTGCATTTTTTTGTGGTCAGACTCTATAGCTTTTATTTTACAAAAGGAGTATCACTGATTTACTAACTGTTGGACTTTGGGCATGTTCTCTGACCTTTCGGCTGGCTTTCCTCTAAAGCAGAGATAGGAGGCCCTAATTACTTCAAAGGCTACATGTGGACTCACATGTAGACCAAAATTATAAAAAGTCAGACGTAAGAATGTATGTGTGTTATACTGAAAGAGATGTTTTGAAGACAAATGCAGTAGGCAATACAATCTGAACCATTTATTTTGAAAATAGGTTTATGAACACGTCCAAAAATATTTAGGTAAATGTAGGCATCTAATTGTAGAAAAGTAGAGTTTTCAAATTTCATTATAAAACTCTCTCTCTATATATAATATATACACATATTTTCTATCTATCTATCTATCTATCTATCTATCTATCTATCTATCTATCTATCTATCTATCTAGTCTTCCTCGCCAAAAAGGAAAGAAAAGAAAAGAAAAATCCCACCTTTATTACCACCACAGAAAGTGTACTGCGTCGGATTTGACCTTATCTGTCAATCGCAATGTTTCTTACCCTAACGCAAACATTCCAGTAAGGGGTCCGGATTTGTTAACAGCAGAAATACACAGATCCTTTCTTTAATGAGTGCAATGCGGTGCAAAGGCCACTGGAGTTGTAGTGCAGCCATGAAGAAGAGAAAAAGGAAATCTAGATGGGCAGCCTCCTTTGCTTTGTCTCCTTCACACTTGGCTATCTTCTCCCTTTGACACGGGTGGACTGGTTGCTCGGGGCTCTTTTCACTCAGAACCCCAACTTTGGAAGGGTCAGCTTTGTTTCTTTTTTTGTCTAATTTCTGGGTTTCCCGCTGGAGCGTGTGAAAACTAGATCATTCCACCTTGTGATTTTGGAAAATCAGATAAGGCAGTCCCCAAGCTGTCTGTCATTGTACATACTGGGTTTCCCAACTGAGCTAAATTGCAAAATTCTGAACAATCAAAGGGAATTAGGGTAATGGTAGTAATGTCCACTATTTTTACATTCTTATTTTGCAATTCTCTGTATTAAATTTCATTTTACAAAATAGTTTCAATTCAACTCCTTAAATAAAATATATCACAGAAGTGTTAAAGGATTAGAATCATTTAGGACTATTAAGAGTCAAAATTTTCTCCTATGTGATTATATGACTGAACAATGGCAAAATGGTTACTACCAAAATTCTAAGTGCAGCAAACATTGAGGCTTAAAGGGGAGGAAGTCACTTATACTAGAAGACAAGCAAATTATAGAGAATTATAAAGAAAAGAATAAGATGATTTGATATCCAGTCAGTGGAAAACATTTTAATAGAAGGTGGTGAGGGTGAGCCATAAAGGAGGAATGTAATTAATATTGCATTACTTTAGGGGAAAAAACACCTAAAAGTTTTCCAAAGGAGATCAGTATTGATCTTTGTGTCTCTGGGTTGTGTCTGTGTGTGTAGACAGACAGAGAGAGAGAGAGAGAAGTTACAGTATTATATTTGTTAAATACAAATATATGTATGTAGTTCAACTAATCTTCTATTATTAGTCTCATCTTACAAAACGTATGTAATAGCTTTTCTAAAGGTTTCTCAACATTCCCAAATAGGACCAGCATTTGAAAGTCGAGGTACCTGATTCTACATTCTGAAATTTGCTTTTACAAGAATCTTGTTTTTTTGTTTTTTGTTTTTTGTTTTTTTGAGACGGAGTCTCGCTCTGTCGCCCGGGCTGGAGCGCAGTGGCTGGATCTCAGCTCACTGCAAGCTCCGCCTCCCGGGTTTACGCCATTCTCCTGACTCAGCCTCCCGAGTAGCTGGGACTACAGGCGCCCGCCACCTCGCCCAGCTAGTTTTTTGTATTTTTTTTTTTAGTAGAGACGGGGTTTCACCATGTTAGCCAGGATGGTCTCGATCTCCTGACCTCGTGATCCACCCATCTCGGCCTCCCAAAGTGCTGGGATTACAGGCTTGAGCCACCGCGTCCGGCCTACAAGAATCTTCTGAGTGAAAAATCAGATACCACTCAAATAAAGGGGTTTAAATATCAGACTTTCAAGGTGTCAGACTGATTGCAAATGGAAACTTTGGATTAGAAACCACAGACAAAGCATGATTAATCCCCATCTGTTTTCTTGAAATGGAGCTCTGTCTTCAGGGACTCAAGTTCCTATGTTCCTTCTTGCTCCTGTTTCCAGACAAGTGGGAAAAGTCAGGAAAGACTTCACTGCTGATACAGTTGTAAAAGACATTGAACCAGGCCCAAGGCAAAAATTGCTAAAAAGTCACTTGGTCCATTGGAGTGTCTTCTCATTCAGAAACATTTATTCCAGCATGACATGAAACCATTCAGAATGCTGACAGCAACGCTTACGAATCAAGTATTAAAAAACATGCAGTGTATGATTCCATTTTAAAAAGATTTATATTAATATCTAAAGAAATTTGCTTGGAAAACATATGTCAAAAATATGACAGTGTTAATTTCTGGCTAGTGAGAATATGAGTGAATTGTTTTTTACCCATACTCTGTTAATTTTTAAGTTAAGTTTTTAAAGGGAATTCAACAAATAAATGTTGCTAGGCCCCGATTTGTGGACATTGAGCTAGGCAAAAGGATATATAAAGAGATGCAAGCTAGAGGAGGGGAAAGTTCTGGATGGGGACTGTTGTGGTCCACGTGTTTCCTAAACAAAGGAATGAACACACAAGACAACACAAGACAAGACAAACATGGCGGCTGCCCCGAACGACACACTCCGCTTTATTTTATACAGTCGTTTTTGGAATGTTACCAAGTCACAAGACACATTGTTGTTTTTCTGATCTTTCCCTGACTTTCTGGAATTTCAAGATGTTTACACATAAACAAGCCCCCAGGGTCTGCTGTTTGCAGCTGGCTCCTATCAGAACTCCCTGCTTGGTTTGCAAGAGCAGGACTTAACCGGGAACGTCTCGTTTGCGAGCACCTAGTCCTCTACAGGGGACCTTATTGGCCTCCTCACCTCTGTAGACCCATGTCCTGGGTTGACCCAGCGAACAACCCTATAAGGATTTGTTCAAAAAATGAATGGATAGAGACTGATGGATGACTGACAAAGTGACATTTTACAGGTGCTGTGAAAGCAGCATACAAGCCAGAGAGCCTACTGGAAGCAAGAGGGGAAAACCCAGTCAGGTATGGGGGCTGCGGGGAGGATGCCCGGCGGCGGAGACTGGATTCAGGATCTGATGCCTGAACTGAACCTTCTATTAAGAGGTGAGTGGGCTGGGAGATTGTGATGCCCAGAGGGTGAGGAAGGAAGAATACAACAGAGGACAAAGATGACGAGAACAGCCCATGCTAGCTAGCTTGAAGACGTTAGGAAGAGCAAAATGAGAAGAGAGGACAGGAGACAGACAATATTGTAGGACAGTGATGCCTCTAGAATCTTAGGAAAAAACTCTGAGCTTTTACAAATACAAAAACTAAGAACTACTTATAAAAAATATTATGACGCTGACATAAGAAAGTGATGGGTCAGGGCAGAGTGGGAGAGAATCAAGAGATAGGAGGAAATGTGGGAAGAAAGGGATACAGACCAAACTACAGGGAGCGTTATTTCTTCAGAAACTCTAGCTAAACGCTTTTGCCTTTTGCATAAAAATGGCACAAGCCATTTTTGAGAGGGTGGGATTTTGGAGCAGTTTTAATGGACATTTAGTGTGTCTGTCTCTTTCTTTTCCCAAAATAAATTATTTTTTCTAAAGTAACTATACATATTACCATCATGTCCTTGATAAGAACACACTTGATGAGAACAAAGCAGAAAATTATTAAACAGCTTATACAGTTATAAAGAAATTTGGTTGTTTTTAAAAAGTCAGCTTATGGATTTAATTTATTTCTCAATAAATTCTTTTAACATCGATCTAAAACACTAATTATTTTTAAAAGACAGACAGAGAGGAAAAAAGGAAGGAAGGAAGGAAGGAAGGTAAGAAGGGAGGGAAAGAGGGAGGGAGGGAAAGAAAGAAAATTTAAAAAGGTGAGGGAGAGAAAAGAAGGAAGGAAAAGAAGGAAAAAATAAATTCCTCCAGGTCATGCTGTGTGTAGACAGTGGACCCTGCCTGTGAGTAAAATCAGGCATCAATACTTCCTAAAGAATTTTTTCTCAACAAGCATTATTTATGTCTGAGAGCTTAAACATTTTTCACTCGTAGAGGAATAACTCAAATTTTGTTTTTGTTTTTGTTTTTGAGATGGAATCTTGTTCTGTTGCTCAGGCTGGAGTACAATGGCGTGATCTCAGCTCAGTACAACCTCTGCCTCCAAGGTTCAAGTGATTCTCCTGCCTCTGCCTCCCTAGTAGCTGGGATTACAGGTGCCCACCACCACGCCCAGCTAATTTTTATATTTTTAGTAGAGATGGGGTTTCACCATATTGGCCAGGCTGGTCTCGAACTCCTGACCTCGTGATCTGCCCACCCCAGCCTCCCAAAGTGCTGGGATTACAGGCATGAGCCACGGGACCCGGCCAATGTGTGTTTTTCTAATGCGCAAAAATCATAGATAAAGCACCTAATAGTTTGAAAGAAAAAGAAGACAGTAACTGTTGGGTGATGGGGAAAATCTTTTTCTAAGTTTTGATGTTAGAAAGGAGCCAGAGGTGGGATGAAGCGACTGCCTGATGCCGTATTAAAAAGGAAGAAGCCCCAGAGTGATGGAGAATGGGTCATCTATTATGTTCTAGAAATCACTTGTAAATCAATAGTAATCGTGCGACAGAGCCTACTGCTAATATGGGAAGTAACGTTCCTAACTGCAACAAGAATTTTAATGGCAACCTTTTTTTTTTCCTGAAGTATTTTACCAATATATACAGACCTCCAGAGAACGTGAGCTATCTCCCGCTCTTTTTATACAAAGAAGGGGGAGGAAGAGGATCAAAACTATTAGCTTTAGTTTCTAACTTCCTATCCTCTTAATCTTAATTACTCTAATCCATAACCACGTATTGCATCAGCCTTGCCAGAATCTCTTCGCACAACTTCACGTGCACATCGTCCTCTTTGGCAAATACACAGCATGTCATTTTCTGGATGAGTAGCAGACACAAAGCATATTGCAGTAAATGATTTTAAGCCACTGTTCCCTGTTTAATCAAATCAAAGTAGATATGGTTGATTACATGGACAAAAAGCTACTGAACAAACACGTTTGTTCAGGAGTAACTAAGCATTAGATAACATTATGTAATGTAGAAGTAAGTAACTGCCTGGCTTAATGTTATGGTTTCCATGGAAACCACATCAATGAAGGGTAAAGGAGTTTAGAAATATTGGTTCTTTTCGTGCATAAATGGAATGTCTACATGCATACGGTGTTTTTGTTGGCTTGAAAAAAGTATTCCGCTCATTAAAGAGTAATCTGAGTCATGAATCAGTGTGAATATTTGGGACTACCGTCTAAGAAAGAACGCCCCTTGGCATTGCCTTTCCCAAGTTCTTTAGGGATAAAAGGATGCTCGGGTGGCTAGGGAAAGAGTGCTACATAAATTTTACATGGGATGCTGCCCCCGTGTAGGGTCCATGTGCCACGGATGGGTTTTTCTTCTTTTCCAAAAAAACAAAGACCGTGATGGCGATAACAAAACGTCAAAGTCCCAGCCAAATGCCGAACACTGCAGAGGATGGTTCCTGCGGAAAGCAGAAATGATTAATTATGGGAGGAGGAGAGGAGGCTTTGGTTTTGTATTCAGCCGGCGCTGCAGTGCTCTCTGTCCTCTTATCTGCTACAGCAGGGCAATTATAGCGCAGGGAGGGGAGGAGGATGCGGGGAAGGGGAGGCGGGTGCGGGGAAGAGAGGGGTTTTGGGAAGGGGAAGGGGGTGCGTGGAGGGGGGGGGCCAGGCGGGGGGGGGGGGGGGGCAGGGGGGGGGCTTGGGGGAGAGGGGGGTGCTGGGAGGGGAAGGGGTGCAGGGAGCGGAGGGGGTACAGGGAGCTCCCAGCTCCAGCATTATTGTCTTAGTCTTTTATTTCATTTTAGTTCCCCTGGGTTAGACGAGGAATACAGTTAAATACACAGGTTCTTCTGAACTGCAAGTTACACCTTAATAAGACTTAGAGAAATCCAATTATTTTTTATTCTGTGGTTGAAGGGAAATTCATTTCAGTGGTCAGAAGAAGGGCTGAGAGCCAGGAGAGCAGAATTCTGCTCTGGTCTCTGCACTCTTCCCTCATTTCCTCCTAATGGCTTAGGTGTGGTTTGCCCTGGAGGCTGGCTTTTTAATTCTAGGATCCTTAGAGGGGCTTTCAGGCTGAAGATGTTCCTTCACTGTAGACCTTCCCTTCTTAATTCATCTGCAGTGGATCTTTGCTACCCAAATTAGTACTGAAAAGAAGGTTAGTACAGAAAAGACTCTTTCTAGGGTGTGCTTCCTAGACACATTGAAGAGATTTTAACTGGGATTTATTCCATAGCTAGAGCCCATCCATGTGTTAATTTTCCCACATATATTGTTATTCTCAAGTGTGCAGACCCTTCTTCTTCTTCTTTTTTTTTGTCCTGTGGTGCAATCTTGGCTCACTATAATCTTCGCCTCCCAGGTTCAAGTGATTATCCTGTCTCAGCCTCCAAGTAGCTGGGATTACAGGCCTGAGCCACCACACCAGGCTAATTTTTGTACTTTTAGTAGAGATAGGGTTTCACCATGTTAGCCAGGCTGGTCTTGAACTCCTAACCTCAAGAGATCTGCCTGCCTGGGCCTTCCAAAGTGCTGGGATTATAGGCGTGAGCCACCGCGCCCAGCCCCCTTTCCATTTTATTCCAAATAGCCACTAAGAGGACTTCTACATGGATTAAATGTGTCCCTACATTTATGGGGCCACCATACAGTTTCGGAAAGAAGGCAAGAAGCCCTCTCCATGGTTCTGCCCTAGAAGTTGGGCGCTCTACAGGGAGCAAGAGCTTAGAGCTGCCCCTGAAGATCTAAAGCACTGGCAAATGCGTGTAGGGAAGAGAATACAGGCAGCAACTTTGTTCTACTCTGTGGGAACCTTTGACTCACAAGGCCCGTGGAAAGACCTCTGGCTCTGATCCCATCCCCTTTACCCTAAAAACAGTGGGAAACAGGGCCATTTTTGCCAATACGGAAGTTGTGGCAGGAGATCTGTCCTCTCTTTTTTTCATCTTCCTTGTAATAACAAAGGCAGAATATTTACCAAATCCTTGGTTTATACCAAGCCCTTTCATTTATCCCTCGCAGCAGTACTTTAAGGTAGGTATTACCAGCCACATCTGCAAATGGGAATCAGAGACATTAATGGTAAAACAATTACCAGCAAAAGAGGATCAGAGGCATGAAGTAACTTGCCAAAGATTACCTGGGTAGAGACTGAACAACTCAAACCAAGGCTGTGGCCCTTTTGCCTACACTGTTAAATGGCAGCACGACTGTGAGGGAGGTCTTGAGGTAACTCATGAAGCTTGTTTCTAGCATGCCATAGGAGGAAAAATAGCTCTAGTTTATATTTTGAACAAAATGGTCATTTGCCAAGATGTTCTCTTGTCAGAAGTTCTCCAGAAAATTCCAAGGCTTACCTGAGAACCAAAGAAAGCCTGCTAGCCCAGAAATGAGAATTTTAATTTTGATCAACTCTCAGGAATTCTGTGGCAACTTCAACTTGCTTAGTGTCTGTGAAACACTGCAGCTGTCTTGTGTATACTGAGTGGATGGCCACGGTATATGCCGTACACAGGTGCAATAAGAAATAGCTTATCAACTCCTGATCAGGTGATCCTCCCGCCTCGGCCTCCCAGCCTTGCCAACGTGGTGAAACTCTGTCTCTACTAAAAATACAAAAAAAAAAAAAAAAATTAGCTAGGTGTGGTCTGTAATCCCAGCTACTCAGAAGGCTGAGGTGGGATAATTTCTGGAACCTGGATGGCAGAGGTTGCAGTGAGCCGAGATTGCAACATTGCACTCCAGCCTGGGTGACAGAGTAAGACTGTGTCTAAAAAAAAAATTTAAAAAGGCCAGGCACAGTGGCTGACACCTATAATCCCAGCATTTCAGGAGGCCAAGGCAGGTGGATCACCAGAGGTTGGGAGCCCAAGACCAGCCTGGCCAACATGATGAAACCCCATCTCTACTGAAAATACAAAAATTAGCCGGGCACGGTGGTGCATGTCTGTAGTCCCAGCTACTTGGGAGGCTGAGGCACAAGAATCACTCGAACCCAGAGGTGGAGGTTGCAGTGAGTTGAGATTGCACCACTGCACTCCAGCCTGGGCAACAGGTTGAAACTACGTCTCGAAAAAAAAAAAAAAAAAAAAAGCTTATCGAAATATCCAAGCTGGGGCTTGCTTGATATGAAGGGCTTCTTGAGAGCTTAGCCCAAAGACAGCCTACCTTCCAAAACTGGCTATACTGTCATCTGTGACTTGTTATTTGCATCATAGTGTAGGGTTTATTTCCAGGGAACTACAAAGTCAGTTCCATCAGCTGTTCCCTCTCATCCTCTCCCCAACAAGAAAAATAAGATGGTGTTCAGGGCCTGTCGGCGGGGCTGGGGGAAAGGGGAGGGAGAGCATTAGGACAAATACCTAATGCTTAAAACCTAGAGTTGATAGGCGCAGCAAACAAACACGGCACATGTATACCGATGTAACAAACCTGGACATTTTGCACATGCCCCAGAACTTAAAGTAACATTTAAAAAAATTTTTTTTAAAAGAAAAGAAAAATAAGATGGTACTAAAATGTATGTTAAAAGGATGGTAATTAGTATCAGTTAACTCTTTAAAGAAGCTAGGTTTTCAGCAATTCTTAAAATAGGTATTTAAGCCACATACGTGGCTTACAAAGGCAAGTCTTTTCATGTTTTGCAGCTAATAGTAAGGCAAATGCATACTCCCAGAAGCAAAAAGAAACAGCCTGCTCTAGTTTAGGAATTGATTCAAATTTTGTTGTCTGAGCACTCAAAGGGAAAAACTTTCAATGCTTCTGCCAAAATAGCTTATTTGTATTCAGGTCTTCAAAGAGAGTATAGGTTGTTATTTCTTTAGATATTGTCTGCTTTTCTTCAAATGGCACTTTTTGAAGAGACCAAGTCATTTCAATAATTTGTGTGTGTGTGTGTGTGTGTGTGTTTTACCTTGAAGGGTGTTAGGAGAATTAAGCCAAATACTGTTAGCCTCAGGGCACTGGCTTATGAAATCTCTTCTATTTGTGTGTCCCATGATGAGCCGGGGCTGTTGCTGCTGATTTTCCATTGGCTGGCTCAGCTAACAGAGCTTTACAAACTGCTCTGAGCTTGCGTCTTCAATAAGTTCCAGCTTCTTCTCATTGGTTCTTGTAAAGATGCTGAAGGAGGTAGGGAGGTTGCACCACTGCACTCCTCCCTCGTCACAGATGACAGTATAGCCAGTTCTGGAGGGTAGGCTGTCTTTCGGCTAAGCTCTCCCTCCCCTTTCCCCCAACACCCCCAACAGGCCCTGACTCACTGTTATAAAACTTCCCTTTTACTAAGAGTTGCTGGAGAAGGCTCTAATGAAATGCAGAGGGAACTGTAACACACTGACTCTGTTAAAACTTGTGAGTAAAAAGAGATAGATGGGCAAAGGAGATCTGACCTGCTTTTTTCTTAAAGAAAACGTATGAGAGGCCGGGCGCGGTGGCTCAAGCCTGTAATCCCAGCACTTTGGGAGGCCGAGACGGGCGGATCACGAGGTCAGGAGATCGAGACCATCCTGGCTAACACGGTGAAACCCCGTCTCTACTAAAAAAAATACAAAAAACTAGCTGGGTGAGGTGGCGGGCGCCTGTAGCCCCAGCTACTCTGGAGGCTGAGGCAGGAGAATGGCGTAAAACCCGGGAGGCGGAGCTTGCAGTGAGCTGAGATCCGGCCACTGCACTTCAGCCCGGGCGACAGAGCGAGACTCCGTCTTAAAAAAAAAAAAAAAAAAAAAAACTTCCCTTTTACTAAGAGTTGCTGGAGAAGGCTCTAATGAAATGCAGAGGGAACTGTAACACAGTGGCTCTGCTAAAACTTGTGAGTAAAAAGAGATAGATGGGCAAAGGAGATCTGACCTGCTTTTTTCTTAAAGAAAACGTATGAGAAAGAGCAGGTTTGGAGTAAGATGGACTTGGTGTTGAATCTTGGTGCCATTTAACAGTTTAGTGACAGAAAGAAGCAGCATGACCCAGACCTCAGATTTCCATACATATAAATTGGGCATTTAAATACCTAGCTGGCAGTACTGTATGGATTTACCATTTATGCAAAGTACCAAGCACAGCGTAGGTACCAAATATCTCTTTGCCCTGCACCACCACCACTGATGAGTAATGTGTCTTGTTCAGGGGACACTCCCCAAGTTCTTCAGGTTTCCACCTTCCTTCCCTAGGAGCTCAGGTAACACTGGACAGTCCATCCACAATGGAGAGGACAACAGCCAACTAACAAACACTGATTCTATTTTATTGTGATGGTCTAGGATGAGGGTCAGCAAACCGTGGCCCTTGAGTTCAATCTGGCCCATTTCTTGTTTTGCTAAAAAAAGTTTTGTTGGAATACAGCCAAGCCCAATCACTACATATTGTCTATGGCTACTTTTGGGCTACAACAACAACAGAGTTACATAGTTTTCAGCAATATTTACTATTCGTCCATTTACAGAAACAGTTTTATAATAATTACCAGTGATCTCTGGTCTAGGGTAATTATTTCCAAGTTTATATAAAAGTATTGACTGGTCCTGGATCCTTGAGTACAAGATTTGTATAATTCAAATACCCCATGTCCTGTACAAATACCACTAACAAAGGCAGAAGTTCCATCATCTAAATACTTTGGAAAAAATAAACGAACCATACATAATTATAGGAGATGAATTTTAGTTTTTCATTTTAATTTTTGAGACAGAGTCTCTCTCCATTATCCATGCTAAAGTGCAGTGGTATACTCTCGGCTCACTACCATCTCCACCTCCAAGGCTCAAGTGATTCTTTTGCTTCAGCCTCCTGAGTTGTTGGGATTACAAGTGTCTGCCACCACACCCAACAATTTTCTTTTCTTTTTTGTATTTTTAGTAGAGCTAGGGTTTCACCATCTTGGCCAGGTTGGTCTTGAACTCCTGGCCTCAAGTGATCCACCTGCCTTGGCCTTCCAAAGTGCTGGGATTAGAGGTGTGAGCTACTGTGCCCACTGTGCACAGCTGGAGATGACTCTTATAGCCATTCTGCCAACCTCTTGAAAAATTTATTCTGTTTGTGGCAGAATAAGCATTAGCTGCTCAATGTGCTAGCTGCATCAACCAAAGACCACCAGAAACAAACCAATAGCCTGGTACATTTGGATTTATTTATCTAATCCAATTGGGTAAATGGAACTCTAGAGGGCATTTCACCAAACAAAGAAGAAACAGAAGTAATCTAGGATTCTGGGGAAGGGTGGGGTTTAGATGAAATTTGAATGAAGCAGTGTTTTGATAGGCTCACAGTGAAGTAGGGTAGTATAAAGGGGTCAGTATCAGATCTGCACTGAAAAATGGACCCAGGATCCTGTTTCTATGGAAACAATGCAGTTGTGAGATAGATGTGGAAACCCCTTATCTGAAGCTCTGCCTCTGAGTTATAAACCTAGACTGTTTCTCGGCATCAAAAAGCGACTAGGTTTTCCAGCCAAAAGTGAAGGTTTCATTCTTACTGATACAATTCTAAACAGCAAAGCTTTGGAGAGTCCATGATTTTAGAGAATAAAGTTTCTTAGGGAGTAAAAAAGCAGTAGTGACTCAAAGAAGGGGCTGTTCTGACCTGTTAGAGTTGCAGTATGTCCTTGGGAGAAATACTGTTCCCCGTTACTTTGAAGATGGCTTTATCTGTGTCTGTTATTCCAGCCTGATGAATGGCCAGGCATGTTTTTACTTCCTTGTTCTGAGCTAATTTTTACTTTCTCGTCAGGAAGGCACTGATGGTAGGGTTGGAAGGTGAGGAGGCAGAGGGAGATGAGTTAGAACACAATTAGTGAGGAACTAAATTCAAAGCAGGTAGGTGAAGGGAGTTTTCCTACAAACTTCATGACTATGTATTCGGTAAATGAATGGATGTCTTTGAATGGTTGTGAAGAGTCTCAAACATAAAGGAGCAGTAACATGTTAATGATTCTAATATTATCAGTTAGACTCTTACACAGAATTTTATGATGCTCATTTTGACCCTTAACCAGAAAAAAAAAATGGCATGAAAAATTCCAACAGCAGACCATCAAATGTACTATGAATTTTTCCTTTAGACACTCCTGGGATAATTTTAGGGTTATTCTTCACAGTAACCCGAGGGCTGAGTAACAGCAGTCTCCCCCCAGGTTGTGATTTTCTTTTTTTAATTGTTTGTATAAATTTAAGGGGTACAAGTGCAATTTTGTTACCTGGATATATTGCCTAGAGGTAAAGTCTGGGCTTTTAGTGTAACCATCACTCAAATAACGTACGTTGTATCCATTAAGTAATTTTGCTAACAGAAAGGGGTCCTGATCCAGAGCCTAAGAGACTGTTCTTGGATCTCCCTGGAAGAGAGAATTTGGGGTGACTCCACAGAGTAAAGTGAAAGCATTTATGAGAGAAGTAAATAAACAAAAGAAGGGCTATTCAATAGGCAGAGCAGCCACAAGGGCTACTGATTGGCTATTTTTATGGTTACTTTTTGATCACATGCTAAACAAGGAGTGAATTATTCATGAATTTTCTAGGAAAGGGGTGGGCAATTCCCCAGAACTGAGGGTTAAACCATATAGGGTAACTTCTGGACATTGTCATGGCATTTGTAAACTGTCACTGCAGCAGAGGGAGTGTCTTTTAGTGTGCGAATGCATTTTCATTAGTGTAGAATGAGCAGTGAGGATGATCAGAGGTCATCGTCATTGCCATCTAGGATTTGATGGGTTTTGGCTGGCTTCTTTACTGCATCCTGTTTAATCAGAGGGGTCTTTGTTACTTCCTATCCCATCTTTCCTGTGACTAAGAATGGCTGACCTCCTGGGGACACAGCCCAGCAGGTGTCAGCCTCATTTTACCCAGCCCCTATTCAAGATGGAGTCACTCTGGTTCCAATGGCTCTGATAACTTCTCATCTCTCACCCGCTTCCACCCTTCATCCTTCCTAGTCTCCAGTGTCTATCATTCCATCCTCTATAGGTCACAGATTTTAGATCCCAAGAATGGCTCAATGCCTGAAGTCACAAGGTTTATTTCCTGAGCTGTTTTTGAAGGACAGGATGTCCTAAGTACTGTATCAGAAATGTGTCAGGAGACAAAACTTGTGACTCTAGGAATTGATAACAGCAAAACTGAATGTGTGGCCTCTGTGCCCTCTCACTTCCTCCCTGTCTTACCTGAAGGAAGTGCAGTGAGGGCTGGTGGCAGTGGCATCCTCTATCCTCTAACAGTTCCCAGCCTTCATTCATTCTCTGAGTGATCATTAGGCTTCTGTGTCCTCTGTGCCTGCAGAAGTCAGGATTCCTTGAAAGAAAGACGCTTTCACACTTTTCACATCCAGCACGCTTCCCACCTTTAACTTCAAAGCCTTTAATGCCTTCCATGTTCATTTGGTGGGGGAAGAAATTTACCTCCTGTATTAGTCTGTTCTCATGCTGCTAACAAAAACATACCCAAGACTGGGTAATTTCTAAAGGAAACTGGTTTAACGGACTCACAGTTCCACATAACTGGGAAGGCGTCATAATCACGATGGAAGGTGGAGGAAGAGCAAAGGCATGTCTTACATGGTGATGGGCAAGAGTGCGTGCACAAGGGAACTCCTCTTTTTAAAAACCATCCGTTCTCATGAGGCTTATTCACTATCATGAGAACAGCACGGGAAGGACCCACTCCCATGATTCAGTTACCTCCCAGTGAGTCCCTCCCATAACATGTAGGAATTATGGGAGCTATAATTCAAGATGGGATTTGGACGGAGACACAGCCAAACCATATCACCCTCATCACTGATTGTTATTAGCAATGTCTTCATTCCTCTGAAGCTGTTGATCCTTATTTGTTCACTTTAATATGATCTCGGTTTTTCCAGTTTTTCTCCTTTTGTCTTGTACAAATCACTGCCAGTGTAAACTCCTTTCAGTTTGGAATCTTCTTTTCAGCTTCCATTCTCCATCTCTGCCCCATTAGCCCCAACCCTCCATGAAGGCTCTGGTCCAGCGGGACCCTTTGCAGCCGGAAGACCATGACCTGAATTAACTCCACCTTCCAGCAACTTCCAAGGGAAGCATTCCCACTCCAGGAAGTACTGACACAAATTATGAAGTGAGATGGGCCGGGGGCATTCTGAGCTGCATGTCCAACCGGGAAACATACCATAGGGAGGCGGCAGCAAGCTGCGGGAAAAGACAGGAAATGAGAATCTGCTTCCCAAGCACCCTGAGTCATCATGTGTATTGGGGAGATTGGTGTCAGCACTGGGAGCTGGGGGAATGTTGTGGGAGGAAATGAGCTTTGATTAGAAGCAGCTGGGAGCAAAGAGTGAATCCCCAAGGTCATAGAATGAAGGATAAGGTGATCTTGTGAAATATAGTTCCATAAGCTCAACTTCACTGTTAAAGCTAAAACAATGGTTTATAGTATAAGACAAATTATAAGAGGGAAGAAAAATCCTAACCCGTGCAAACTAATTAGCACCAAATCAGAGAGTAATGAAATCTGGGACCGACAGCCACACGGGTGGGTTTTTTAGGTACCAGTGATGCCAGGCAGGCTTAAAGGCTTGCTTCTTGAAAAGAAATGTGCACGTCTGTACACACACACACAACCCAATACATGGATGGTCAGAAGAAACACAACAGATGTCATCTATTTGGACTCCAGGAAAGCGCTTGATGAAAATGTCCCATGAAATTTTACTTGCAAAACAAGTTCAAATTGGCTGGAATAGGAAAACTCTGATGCAACTTGAAACCTGCCTCCAAAACCATAAACCGAATGTAATGGAACTGATAAATAAATGGCAGCAGATCTAGCTGCAAGAAGGTGTTTAGCAGAATGCCCCTGGGGTAACTGTGAGAACGGAGTATATTAAAAATCTTTATCAATGAGTCAGAAGAACTAGTCACAGGATGCACATGAATTCTTCCAGGAATACGAACTTGGCTGGTGTTAGAGGAAGCACAGATCAAGTCTTAGTGCAGAAGGATAAACAAAGAGGTTAGAAGTGTGCTCAAGAAGGAGGAAGGAAGGAAGGAAATGGGATCCACCTGGGAAAATAGCCGCCCGCTGATCTGCAGAAGATTACGCTGTAGAAATGCAAAAAAAAAGAAGAACAATTCAGGAAGGATAGGAAGGAACAAATTCAGTAGGGATTAGCCATGCTGTTCAGCGGCCAGCAAGGCAGAATTCAGGATTGTGGGGCCTGGAGTTTATAGAATTTGGGGGGCCTTCCTTAGGCGAAAGATAAGTTATTAATTTAAAATTAGGTACAGGACCTTGAAAGAGACTGGAGGAAAGGAGGGACTGGAAAGATTAAGCTCATTGAGTTTCATGGTGAATCTGCCTAAGCTGGCTGAGCCTATCATGAATAAAATATTTTTTTCTTCCTAGTTTGAGTAAGAAGAAGAGAGACTGGTGTGTGTGTGTGTGTGTGTGTGTGTGTGTGTGTGTGGTGGGGGGGTGTTTGTGGGGGACCTAGGGCCTGATGGTTCACTAGTTGGGTGCTGTGGTCTAAATGTTTGCGTCTCCCCAAAATTCCTACGTTGAAATCCTAATCCTTAAGGGAATGGTATTTGGAGGTGGGGCCTTTGGAAGGGGATTAGATCATGGGGGTGATGCCCTCATGCATGGGATTAGGGCCCTTATAAAAGAGGCAGGAGGGAACTAGTTTGCCCCATCCACCTGGGAGGTTACAGTGAGAAGATGTTCTCCCATGAAGGAAGTGCGCCCTTAGCAGACACCAAATCTGCCAGCACCTTGATCTTGGATTTTCAGCCTCTAGACTGAGAGAAATAAGTTTCTGTCATTTATAAGTGCCCAAGCGTACTAAGACATTGGCTAGCAACAGAAACTTAAGGAATTTCAAATATAAGTGTCAAAATTACATTTGTAATTTTGTATGCATTTATTATATATACAAATACATAATATATATATGAATTTATTGATTTAAAGGTGTTTAGAGTGGAGTAGGGAAACCAAATGGTTAGGCAGATATATAAAATAAATACGTATCTGTATTAAAGCATTTCCTGATCTGTATTAGCATTGCAGGCCTGGGTAACAAATAGTATTTCCATTTGTATGTACAAGTGAAGTCTCTCTGATGCAGAAGGCAAAGGTGTAGGGTGTTTTGTAAAACCACACAGGAGGAGGTGGTTTAGAAATAAGTTCCAGATTTCCCATGGGATTCAGGTTGGAGGTGGGGAGATATTTCAAGTAGAAAAGGCAGGTACTAAAGCACCAGAGGTAGGAGAGGGAAGTTTTGTGCAGACACACCAAGGTGGAATAATCTTACTATGGAATTACTTAGAACAAGAAGGGAGGAAGAAAGGCGAATTAAGCATTTAGTATTGTAGAGTGGATAAAGAAAATGTGGTATATATATATCATGGAATACTACTCAGCTATAAAAAGGAATGAAATAATGGTATTCACAGCAACCTGGATGGAGTTGGAGATCGTTATTCTATATAAATGAAGTAACTCAGGAATGGGAAACCAAACATCATATGTTCTCACTTACAAGTGAGAGCTAAGCTATGAGGATGGAAAGGCATAATGGACTCTGGGGATTCTGGGGGAACACTGGCAGGAGGGTGAGGGATAAGACTACAAATTGGGCGCTTATACACTGCTTGGGTGATGGTTGCACCAAAATCTCAGAAATCACCACTAAAGAACTTACCCGTGTAACCAAACACTACCTGTTTTTCCCAAAACTACTGAAATAATAATAATAATGATAATAAAGAATTCAGGGTTGTAGCAGGCGATTGGGATGAAGATATGTGTGTGCGTTTAATGCTAGGTGTTTTAAAGAAAAGAAAAACCCTTTGAGCCTAGAGAATGCGGTTGCCATTGCCCCACCTCAAGAGAAAACACACAGGGAGCATGGAGAGAGTGGCAGAGTGGAAGGCTGAGTGTTCCCCCACAGGAAGCCGAGCGCTCCCGCTCCATGCCTGGTGCTTCATTTAAAGTCCAGGTGATGTCTGTGAGGTGGGCAGGAAAGGAGATCATAGGCAGAGAAACGTGGGGTGGAGGCTAGCGTAGAATACAAGGTCATGGCCAATGTTGATAGAGGACATTTGGATCAAAAATCATGTGCTCAGAGATGCATTTCCTGGAGTATACTTTGTGGAAAACAACTTCTGCTGGGGTTAGGAGGCAGGATCAGCACACAACGTTTTAATTTAAACCATTTGAAGTTGCTATTTTAGCAGGTCAAAGATGGTCAAATTTGACAATTTCATGTGGTTCGAAACAACTGGTAAAAATAGGTTGATATGGTTTGACTCTGTGTCCTCCCCCAAATCACACCTTGAATTGTAATCTCCATATATGGAGGGAGGGACCTGTAATCCTCACATGTCAAAGAAGGGAGCTGATTGGATGAAGGGGCAGTTTCCCCATGCTGTTCTCATGCCAGTGCGTGAATTCTCGTGAGATCTGATGGTTTTGTAAGTGTTTGAAAGTCCCTCTTTTGCTTCACTCTCTCCTGCTGCCTTGTGAAGGAGGTGCCTGCTTCCCCTTTTGCCATGATTATAAGTATCCTGAGGCCTCCCAGCCAGTGGAACTGTGAGTCAATTAAGCCTCTTTTCTTTATGAATTACCCAGTCTTGAGTACGTCTTTATGGCAGTGTGAGAATAATACGCAGGTCTTCTTGTAATAGCAAATGTGGGACACTGCGTGTGACAAAAATAAAATCTTTTTTCCTTTGCGCAAGTGTGAAATTTGGCCAAGGACATGGAAATGGAGCAAATGATCTTTCTCTGTCTTAGGTGGGAACTAGATTAAAGGAAAAAATGGAAGGCAGAAGCCACAGAGCTGTCAGCGACAGCATCTCTACAGCTCCAAGCAATATCATAGGATCCTCTCCTAAATGTTGGAGGCAGCCACCTCCTTGTGGCCTGTGATCTGTTCTTCAACAAAGACAATATCCTGGGGAACAGCTAGGGAGCAGGCAAGTCCGTTTGCTTAGTCCCACTCCAATTCAAAACAGCTTTAGCTTTGTTATCTATGACCATCAGTTCCTAACAGTGTCAGTTCCCCTCCCGGAAAACCCTCAAGCTTAGAATTTCACTTTCAAGCCCTAGACTAGTTGATATATCCCATGGCAACTGCAGTTGTTGGGAGGGGAGTGGTGATAGGTTAAAAGAATTTTTAAGAGTTATTCCATGAAGGAAAAGTTGGGTCAACTCTGGGTTAATGAGATTTTTAAAAAAAATTTTTAAAGATTGTGGTAAAAATACACATAACTTAAAATTTACCATGCTAAGCATCCTTAGATGTATAGTTCAATGGTGTTAGCTACATTCACATTGCTGTGCAATCATCACCATCATCTGTCTGTAGAACTTTTGCACCATTCCAAACAAACTTTTTCCCCACTAAAAGAATAACTGCTCCCTCTTCTCCCAGCCCCCAGCAACCCCCATTCTACTTTCTGTCTATGAATTTGACTACTCTACGGATCTCATACAAGTGAGATGGTGCTGTATTCATCCTTTTGGGACTGGCTTATTTTACTGAGCCTAACGTCCTTCAGGTTCTTCCACATTGCAGTATGTATCAAAATGTCCCTCCTTTTTAAGGGGTTAATGAGTTTTTAAATTTCATTATTTCTTTTTAAGGAAGGAAGTAAGATCTGGCCAGGTGTGGTGGCTCACGCCTGTAATCCCAGCACTTTGGGAGGCCAAGGAGGGTGAGTGGATCATTTGAGGTCAGGAGTTCAAGACCAGCCTGGCAAACATGGTGAAACCCTGTCTCTGCTAAAATCACAAAAATTAGCCAGGCATAGTTGTGCACGTCTGTAATCCCAGCTACTCAGGAGGCTGAGGCAAGAGAATTGCTTGAATCCGGGAGGCAGAGGTTTCAGTGAGCCAAGATCATGCCACTGCACTCCAGTCTGGGCAGCACAGAGAGACTGTGTCTCAAGAAAATAAAAAATAAATAAAAATAAGGAAGTAGAATGTGCAGCATTTTTTTACTTATCTGACCAGGTAACCACTGATTTCCTGGAGTAGCTCAAAGCACAATGCTCCATGAAACACTGTATGGGAAATCCTGATCCAAGTCTTCATTGAATGGATTCTCTCTGGCTCACTCAGGACGTGTGTGGCCTGGGGATTCAGTGTCCTGTGCGGTGGAGCATGCAGATGTGGCTGCCTCTCTCTCAGGGCGCTGCAGCTTCACCTTACGATGTTAAAGGTACACACAGAACTGAAATAAACCCTGGGGCCTTTGACTGATGTAGTATATTCCCTCCATTCTAGGCAGCATCCTCAAGTAGTATCTTTGTGTCTGGATGACACCAGCCAGCCTGTGATTCTGCGTGCTGGTCTTCCCCGTAATGAAGCTGGAAGAGATGCCTTCCCTCCATCATTTTATCAGTGATGCATACCAATGGACTACCTTGGAAGGCAGATAGGACCCATGTCCCTACTGCCTCCACCCAATAGTCCACTCCTTGAGCTTCTAACCCACTGTTTCTGCCTCCTGTCACTTTAGAAAGGATCTGGGAATTCTCCAGTTATGGAATTCTAGAACATTCATTTATGGGGGAAATTTGGGTGGGACAATTGCTCTTGATGGCTTTTATTGTCTCTTCTCAATCAGTTTTTAATTTATTCCGGCAATATTTTTCAAGCACCTGCCATGGTTTATGCACTGTGCGAGGTGTGGAGATTCATGATAAACGAGACAGTTAGATCCCTGAATGTATGGAGCTGGCAGAGTGGGCGTGTTTCAGGATTTGCCCAGATCAGAGCTCATACTCCCCAGGCAATACACTAATACGCTAATATGACTCTCAGTTCAGAACTCCAAGATGCAGAGACCAGTCAAAGGGATTCACGATCCCTTTATTCCTGAAAGAGTCCATTGCTAAGCAAGTTGTAGGTATTAGACAACGGGCTTCAGCCCTCTGCTACGTTTTGTGTATGTGTTTGCTTGTTTGGGTTTTTCTGTGGTCCAAACAGTCCTGGACTTCAGAAGTGGTGTAACTTGGTTGATGGTGGAATTGTTCTCCTGGGACCAGGTGGTGATTCTCCCATTGGGAGTTTTGTTCCATATGGTTAGATTTACGGAAAAAAGTCGGAACACCCAGGGGTACTTGATCCTCTCTCCCTCACTTCATAGGCTGCTGTATTGTCTCTCCAACAGAAAACATTAAAAACAACAACAAGGAGAAAGAAGCATGTTTTCTTTTTCTTCTTTTTTTTGGGGGGGGGTTTATTATTATGCTTTAACTTCTAGGGTACATGTGCACAACGTGCAGGTTTGTTACATATGTATACATGTGCCATGTTGGTGTGCTGCACTCATTAACTCGTCATTTACATTAGGTATATCTCCTAATGCTATCCCTCCCTGCTCCCCGCACCCCATAACAGGCCCGGGTGTGTGATGTTCCCCTTCCTGTGTCCAAGTGTTCTCATTGTTCAGTTCCCACCTATGAGTGAGAACATGCAGTGTTTGGTTTTCTGTTCTTGCGATAGTTTGCTGAGAATGATGGTTTCCAGCTGCATCCATGTCCCTACAAAGGACATGAACTCATCCTTTTTTATGGCTGCATAGTATTCCATGGTGTATATTCCATGGTGTATATATTTTCTTAATCCAGTCTGTCACTGATGGACATCTGGGTTGGTTCCAAGTCTTTGCTATTGTGAATAGTGTCACAATAAACATACATGTGCATGTGTCTTTATAGCAGCATGATTTATAGTCATTTGGGTATATACCCAGTAATGGGATGGCTGGATCAAATGGTATTTCTAGTTCTAGATCCTTGATTAATCGCCACACTATCTTCCACAATGGTTGAACTAGTTTATAGTCCCACCAACAGTGTAAAAGTGTTCCTATTTCTCCACATCTTCTCCAGCATCTGTTGTTTCCTGACTTTTTAATGATCACCATTCTAACTGGCATGAGATGGTGTCTCATTGTGGTTTGATTTGCATTTCTCTGATGACCAGTGATGATGAGCATTTTTCATGCGTCTGTCAACTGCATAAATGTCTTCTTTTGAGAAGTGTCTGTTCATATCCTTTGCCCACTTTCTGATGGGGTTGTCTGGTTTTTTATTGTAAATTTGTGTGGGTTCTTTGTAGGTTCTGGATATTAACCCTTTGTCCGATGAGTAGATTGCAAAAATTTTCTCCCATTCTGTAGGTTACCTGTTCACTCTGATGGTAGTTTCTTTTGCTGTGCAGAAGCTCTTTAGTTTAATTAGATCCCATTTGTCAATTTTGGCTTTTGTTGCCATTGCTTTTGGTGTTTTAGACTTGAAGTCCTTGCCCATGCCTATGTCCTGAATGGTATTGCCTAGGTTTTCTTCTAGGGTTTTTATGTTTTTAGGTCTAACATTTAAGTCTCTAATCCATCTTGAATTAATTTTTGTAGAAGTATAAGGAAAGGATCCAGTTTCAGCTGTCTACATATGGCTAGCCAGTTTTCCCAGCACCATTTATTAAACAGGGAATCCTTTCACCATTTCTTGTTTTTGTCAGGTTTGTCTAAATGATGACAAACCGTTCATAGGGATAGGCTTGTGTGCTGTCTTCTCATGAGACAGATGGTGGCGTATCTCTGGGAAGGGGTGCACATATCTTGTACCAAGCTTAAAAATTAAGAAGTCTACTCTTCTCATTTAGCTCCCATGGGAAGGAGAGATCTGCACACGTGGGGACCACTGGAGACCAGAGTGCCTTGTGGAGAGGGTCTCCCAAGAGTGGCCCCTGGCAGGGTGAATGCATAAATCAACATGCAATTATGAAAAATGTCATGAGTGATGGAGGAGGGAAGGGGAGAGGAGAAGATCTAGCCTGGACTAGTGGAGAGATCAGGACGGACTTCCTGAGGAGAGGAACGTTTGAACTTACTCCACGTAAAGCCACAGTCTCAGGGGGCTTGAGGGAGATGAATAAATGGCAAATTGATCCAAGCTTAGGGCATAGCAGGTGCAGATGCTTGAGGGGAGGAGAGAAGTGACACTTTTGAGGAGGTGAACGTCGTTCCACATTCCTGTCTGGACTGTGGGCCGCCAGGTGGGAAGAGGCAGCAGAGAGGGCTGAGAAGGAAAGCAGGGTACCCTGAGAAGTGAATGCTGAGAAGTGTTGAATGTATCCCAAGGACCATGGACCCCTGTGAAGGGTCTTAGTAGGGGAATAATCATAGGTGAATTGAGTATGATCAGTATCACCAGGTGGCTGGGTTACAGGCACGTAAGAGGAATAGAGAGGGCCACGTTGCAGATGGTGTGGTATCCCAGATAAGAGATGGTAGTTGCTCAAGATGGGAAGAGAGACAGAAAAACGGTGGATTCATTTGGGAAGTATTGAAAAGTAAGACAAGATGGCACTTGGTGCTCAATTACATGTGGGGGTAAAAGACAGTTATTGCCAAGCTCAGCCTCTTACTTAACCGGGAGGTGCTCATGTCTGGGAGAAGACAATAAGGCGGTAGGCAGGTGAAATGATCTACATTCATCTCAATATCTTGAAATAAGACATTTACAAGCATACCAGCACATTGCATTTTCTTTCATGTTCAAAGCTGTTGATTGCAACACTGTATCATCAGGAGAAATTAGGAGACTGAATGGACATCTGAGGATATCTTGATGCAATGGATGGCAGTGCAACCTTTAAGTATACCTGCAATTAGTGTATTCCAAAGACACCCATAACCATTGTAAAGTAAGATAGCAGGTTGTAGAATAAGATGAAAGATATGACATAATTTTGGTTTGAAACTTAAGTAAATGTTTGATGACCATAAACAGACTCACATAAAACTACTGACAGTGGTTCCCTTTGGGTAATGGGATTAGGACATAGAGAAAAACAAAGGAGAGCCAAAATAGGACATTGTATTTTGGGAGAGATGCCTAAACACACACATTACACGGCTTTAGAAGGACTTTGAAAGAAATTAAAATGCCCTATTCAGTAACTAGTACCTTACGTTGCCAGTTTTCAAGTCATTGCTCTAGAGAGGCAGATGGAAATTCCACAGAAAAGGGCTTGGCAGAGAAGTGGTGAACCGAAGCAGGTCAAGCCCTAGTCAAGGTCCCCTCCAGCTTCCAGGGAAGCCCTGTGGCCTGGGTGACTGTGTCCATCTGTGTGACACGCCCACGCAACGCTGCTCTGAGTAGAGGGACTCCAGCCGGATTTGACTGAGGATGCTGCTGACTTCGTTGAAGTCAAACTGTTGGCTGAAAAACGCCCGCAGCTACAGAAGAGGTGAACAAGAAGAGACAGGAAAAAGACACATTTAGAAAGAGTCAGATCTGGGATTTAGGAGCTGGGAATTATTTGGAACTTTTGCTTATTTCACGAAAGAACTTGGGTTGAAATTGTCTTTGGATTGGCTGTGACTTTCAAATCTGCAAAATCGACTTAGACATTACAACAGAGCATACCTTCCTCGTGGGACTTTGCTATGTTCTGTTTGCAGCTGAGCTAGAAACACCCAAAGAAATGCTTTATCTTGCAACATTCTGTATAATTTTATTCTGTTTGGAATTTTCCATCATCTGTAAAGAAAATAAATAGCTTTCTGTGAGTAGTGGGTTCTGGGTAGTGTAGCTGTAATCAGCCTCAAACCTTTCAAGTTTTTCTGCCTGTCTTTTCATTCCAGTCGGAGGTCCTGGGTTATGACTCTGTCCTTTCTTTGTATATTGATCTTGGTCTGCAGCAACTGGCTGATAAACTCGCAAATCTTGTGTTTATCATCTGCCAGATTTTTTGTTGTGAGGTTTCAATTTTTTTCCCTTTACAAGCTGTTCAAGTGTTCTAGCTATAGAGACCAGATGGTTTTTCTATTCCCTTGATGTTTCCTTTATGCGGATGATTGTTTGGAGATGTTCTAAGGCTGTATCAGGATGGGATAGTTTCTATAGTTACTCTAGTTAGCATCACTACGTGTATGCCTTTGCCAGCACAGACGAGTATTCAATCTATCAAAGTCCGGAAACCACTTAAAATAAATGGCCCTGTGTGTTTTGAAATCAGGTGAGGAAACCCCAGGTTTCAAGTAACCATTAATAAATAGTTATCCTTTTGTTCATGTATCCTGCCAATTCCCTGATAAGAAAGAGCTGATGGATGACGTAGCTGGTTCATAGCTTCCTGTTTATTAGAATGTGTTCATCTTGTACTTTCTACAGATGGAAGCTTTCAGGACCGCGTGAGAAGTGTACTGTGTCCACACCACATTTAGTACTTGGTGGGTAATCAAAATTGTATAGGGGCAAGGCTTTTCCCCATAAGGTTTAGCCCAGAGCTTAGCCTGTAGATGCTCATTGAAGATGTGCTTGCTGTGGGGATCCCTGACTGGTGATGTGGGAGATGGCTTCGGAGGCAGGTGATTGACAGAGGACAACAGCAGCGGAAGGGGCGGAGTCTCCTCGTGATCCTGACCTTGTGTATGGCCTGAGATACCCCGGGGGTTCCTGACATAGAAAGTGTTCAGTAGTCTGTCAGCAAAGAATATTTCAACAAGCTTGGAGAATGGTACTTAACTCATCCTGACCACTTGCCCTGTGGCCGAAAGCCACCAGGAACACATCTGTAGTTGAACAAGTTGGTTTATTAGAAGTTGCAGTGAGAGAGCACACACAGCTTGAGAACTGCAGGGAGTCTCAGAGTAAGAAGATGTTGGAAACGACCTACGACCGGGTTTGGGCTTTGGTTGGGTGATTTTTGGGAGGGTCTGAGGAAGCAGAGGTTTTCTCTAGTCGGGAGTTGCCAGAGGCCAGGGGCGATTCTATGAGGGGGTATCTCAGTACATCTCTCATCTCTAGGGAGGGCAGAGTAGAGGGGACCAAAGCTGGAACTGGGAAAGATGCAGCAGTTGCTTACTTAGCAAGAGTGGAAGATGTGTGGGATTTAGCGTGATCTGGCCTGAGTGGACATTCTCGGAAATGATTTCTGTCCAACTGGAGAGCACGTGGCTTAGCTGGAAGCATCAGGCCAGCTCACGATAACACGGAGGCCGTGATATGAGGTCCTATTTGCTCCCTGGCATGGGCAGAAGTTTGTTTTCTTTCTCTGATGTCATTGATGCAATTCAGAAAGGAGCTAGAGACCTTGCTCCTGATCTTGCTCCCTTTGCCTCGTCTCTGTCTGCCTTAAGAAGCATCTTACCAGCTGGGGCAGTGGCTCACGCCTGTAATCTTAGCACTTTGGGAGGCCGAGGTGGGTGGATCACCTGAGGTCAGGAGTTTGGGATCAGCCTGGCCAACATGGAGAAGCTCCATCTCTACTGAAAATACAAAAATTAGTCAGGCTAGTGGCGCATGTCTGTAGTCCCAGCTACTCAGGAGGCTGAGGCGGGAGAATTGCTTGAACCCAGGAGGGAGAGGTTGCAGTGAGCCGAGATCATGCCACTGCCCTCTAGCCTAGACAACAGAGCAAGACTCTGTCTCAAAAATCAATCAAAGAAACAAACAAACAAACAAACAAATCTTACCTGAGGCTGATGAATACTGAGACCCCCGTGAGTCTCACCTTCTCGTCAGACAAGGATGGATGGGACCTCAAGGTCCATCAAGGTCCGATGTTGACGGTGCCTCTCCTCTCTGCATGCTGAGACAGTGACCTGCCTGAGACTCTGTCCATTTCCTGAAAATTTTATTTCTAATTCATAAAGCCAAATTCCAAATTCCAAAGTGCTGGGATTATAGGAGTGAGCCACCAAGCCTGGCCGGTTTTAATTAAAAAAAATTTTTTTTTAAATAATTTCAAATTTTATTTCAGATTCAGAGGGCATGTGTGCAGGTTTGTTACTTGGGTATATTGCATGATGCTGAGGTTTGGGGTCCAGGTTATCCCGTCACCCAGGATGGGTCAGCTTTTCCCCCTTCGCCCCCTCACTCCTCACTCTAATAGCCTGCAGTGTCTATTGTTCCCACATTTATGTCCACATGTGCTCTGTGTTTAGCCCCACCTATAAGTGAGACCATGCGGTATTTGTTCCTGCATTAATTCACTTAATTCCTGCATTAATTCACTTAGAATATGGTCTCCAGTTGCATCCATGTTGCTGCAAAGGATATGATCTCATTCTTTTTTATGGCTCTATAGTATTCTATGGTATCTATGTACCATATTTTCTTTGTCCGGTCCACCAGTGATGGCCATTTAGGTTGATTCCATATCTTTGCTATTGGGAACCATGCTGCAACGAACATCTGCATACGTGTGTGTTTTGGTAGAGCGGTTTATTTTCCTTTGGATATATACCTGGTAATTGAATGGCTCAGTTGAATGATAGCCCAGTTTTCAAAGCTTTGAGAAATCTCCAAACTGCTTTCCACAGTGGCTGAGCTAATCAACATTCCCACCAATAAGGTATAAGCATTTTCTCTTCCCTGCAGCCTTGCCAGCCTTTGTCGGTTTTGACTTTTAGTAATGGCCATTCCGACTGATCTGAGATGGTACCTCATTAAACACTCAGGGAATCCAGATGCTGGCTACAGTTTGAGAGCCCCTGTCCTTCCACACTCCTGACCTCCTCTTGCTTCCTGCTCCCACTGGTTGTTGGACTCACCTGATAATCCAGAGCCCCAGAAATCCCAAGTTGGCGAGGAAGGCACGAGTCCTGGCGAGTGGCATTTTTAGAAGCTCCTGGGTGACTCTATGATCCTTCAGAATGGGGACCCACTGGTTTGACGGGGAAGGGTTTGAAGAATTCCACAAAAGACCAGACCACCCCCGCCTTGCTTCTGGCTCATCTGAAATTGTATCACTGTGACTTATCCCATGGAGTTAACCATTTGCCCGTTCTTGCCATCCTTTATTAACATATAAAGTCATTTCCATCTGATGGATGATTGATCCATTTGCTCAATCATTAGGTCCATTAATTATTTTCACATGTTCAGCTAATGTGACGTGAGAAGTGGGGAAGGGAGGTGCACGGTACCACCGTCTTCTCCCTTTGGCGGCAGCCGTCTCCCAACCTGTAGAGGACTCACACCAGAGTAAGAGAATCCGTCTCCAAAGGCATCCAACGGAAGCGTCGGACAATGACTGTATGTATGCACACTAAACGGAAAAGTGAGCCAGCAGAGACACCAAGTCACACAAGCATGGGCCTTGTCTCAATGCTCCAGCGAGGCAGATGCTGGCCCCAAAGGGAGCGGGTGGCTGGCAACTTCCCTAGGGCTTTCTACATTTTACTGATGAGCAATGAGAGGCATGAAGGCTAAGCAGCTTACCCTGGGTCATACGGTGAAGAAGTAGCAGAGCCAGTGTCCCTAACCATCAGGCAATGCTGCCATCTGCTCTATGTTGCAGGTGAGGGGCTTAATGAAGGAGGTGACATGGTGAACTCACTGGTTCATTTCTAATCCTTTTTGCAGCTGTCTTAGCCAGTTGCAGGCTGCAGGCTTACCTCTGTAGAGTGAGGGACCAAGTCCACCCTGGGTGCCACCATTGCCACACTATCCTGGAACCTCCCCTGAAGGATTGGAAACACAAGGCCGTGTCCTGAGGCCCAGATAGGAGAAGCACAGCTCTCATCTAGCAGCTTAGGAGTCACGGGAGGGAGCAGCACCTTGCAGTTCTTGTCTCTGCACCCTAGAGGGGAAGAGGGAAGTCTTGTCATTGTCAGCTTGTCCTTCTAAACAAAAATCACCCCACTGATGTGGGAGATGGCTTCAGAGTGATTGACAGAGGACAACAGCAGCAGAAGGGGCGGAGTCTCATGATGAAGTTCCATGTCCTACATAGGTGGTAAAGAACATTCACACCTGTATTCCCAGCTACACAGGAGGCTGAGGCAGGGGGATCGCTTGGCCCCAGGAGTTTGAGGCTGCAGTAAGTTGTAATTGCACCACCGCACTCCAGCCTGGGTGACAGAGTGAGACCTTGCCTCTAAACAAACAAACCAAAAAGAACATACACTAAACTGAACTGACCACCTGTTGAGCTGTAAACTCTAAAATAGCAGAAAACAGTGACTCCACCATGCTGGGCACACGGCATCTCTCATATACTAGGAAAATGAGGCTGAGAGTTAAGGAAATTGGTCAAGGTTGCAGGCAGTGAATGACAGCTGGGAATCAAGAAGACAGTCTTTAGGTGTCGCCGCCAAAGCCAGTGTTCTTAACCACTCAGTTATTTTTGTCTCTCAGCATTAATTAATATACTTGAGAATGAATTAATGAAGCTCCCAGAAATGTCAGCTCACAAGCAGAATTCCAGGGGGATGATGCAGAGGCTAAGAACAGAGGAGTTATGTTACGCATTAGCTCCGATTCTTCACCCTGCCTGTCCACACCCTTTGCCCAGTGACTTTGCAGTTCTGCCCCTCTGGGGGAAGTGAATTTCCTCCCTCAGTCTCCTTGACTCTGGGTTGGCTGTGTGACTTTTCCTTGCTCAATAGAACAAGAAGGAGGTGGTGTACCGGCTACAAGGCTAGACCGGGGACCCGCATATCTCCACTTGCAGCCGCTAATGAGTGCATCTGCCACTGCCATCAGAAGAACTTGCTCAGCCAGCTCACAGGTCCCAGGAAAAGGATGAGTGTCCTCCACTCCACCTCCAACTGCACTCAGCTCCAGAAGTCCCAGCCACTACAGTACACATGAAAATAAGTTGTTGTTGCTTTTAGCCATTAGGTTTTGGGGTGATTTGTGATGTTGCATTGTTGTAGCAATAAGTAATAAACACAAACAGTGTTTGAGCTGTGGGCTCCAATGGACTTTTGTCACTTACTAGCTCTGGCCATTATTTCAACTTTCTAAATCACAATATCTGTCACAAAAGACAGCAAAATAAAAATACCTAAAAAGTAATGTTTTAGAAGGTGCATGCATTTCTATGTGCTAATTAAATGAGATAATGCTGGCAAGGGCTTTCTGCAGCACCTGGTACTCGTTGTGTTACATTAGCCCTTGTGTGGTGACCGTGTGCCTGGGAAGGGGCTATGCAGGCAGAGGCCTCTGCATCGGGTGCTGACCACAGGCCTGTGCCCACCAGCTGGCTCTGTAGTTTTCATATTTTACACGTTAAACGTGCTGAAAGCAGCATGGGCATACTCACTCAGCTGAATTAACTTCCACATGCTGAACAGGCCCAGCCTGACAGAATGATCCGGGCTGTGTGTATGTGCATGCTCCCATGTGCACAGCAATGCGAGTGTTTATTCTTACTGGCATGTGAGCAAAGATGGGAAATATTTCTGCTTCTTGAAAATTCTGCATAAAACCTTCATCTGTGTTTCTGTTATTGCATAAAGTTGGGCACTCCATTTCTTGGAGCCAACGTTTAAAAGAAAAGACAATAGCAGGAAACGCTGGTCTGTCTTCCTCCAGCTTTTAAACAATGTCCTCTACGTGCCGGTGTGGAAGTAGCCCGGATGCAATTGGATGAACAACAGACAGTGCTTTCCAGGATGGTGCTGTGCTTTCATTCATTTGGGTAGCTCCTCTGTGAGCCTCCCAGCACTGACCACAGAGCCCCCACTCTCCAGCCTGCAAGACCCCGAAATTCAAGCCACACAAAGAAAGGAAGAGGGGGCTGTTGGCGTTTAGTGAAGCTTGTAAAACTGTCAGCAAAGCAGCCCTTATGCTTGGACTCCCTGCTAGCCGGGTTTTACAGTGCTGAAGTCAGCATCTTGATTCAGCTGCATAAATAATCTCCTGCAGTCCCACAAGGCCTGGGGTAGGAGAGGGTGTGGGGACCAGGGAACTCTGTAAGGGCTACGATGGGAACCCCAGGGAATAAGACAGACCAACTGTGGGGCTTCAGACTCCACTGCAGCCGGGATCGGGTTGTTGTTGATTTCTTAAGCAATTTCTAAATCCTGTATTGACTCTGTCATGCATGTAATTGATCCTTAGATATTGTCAGCCAAATGACTAAAGGATTTAGAAATCTGATTGACTTTTGGAAATCGGATTGACTGGCACACTCTCTCTGCCTCTTTCTCTCTCAACATTTTATTTCTAACTATAGTTTCTTCTGTCTTTTTAGTTCCCCTAAGCAGATCAGACATCTTACCTTCAAAAAATGTCTTTCAAAACACACCTTTAAAAAACTGCTTACAAAGAAATACCTCACCTTTTCTTATTTTGGCAATAGTGAGAGTAGTATCCCCAATGCCAACCAGCATCTCCATCCCTGCCTCCGCGCTGTGCCCTGGCTGGGGAAAAGTTCCATCTCACAGGTGAGCCGTGGGGTCTGGGCCAGGAGGAGCCACTGCTCTCCCTTATGAAGAAGATAGAGCTGGATCAGTGAATGGTACCAGAGGCACACAGCTCAGACCCCCCCTCCGGTTCAGGTTCTGTTGCTCAGATCTATTGTTTTCTATTTATTCTGTGTGATGGTCCCAAGTTTGGCAATCTAAAGCTTGCATAGCCGGGCACGGAGGCTCACACCTGTAATCCCAATACCTTGGGAGGCCAAGGCGGGCAGATCACCTGAAGTCAGGAGTTTGAGAACAGCCTGGCCAACATGATGAAACCCCATCTCTACTAAAAAATACAAAAATTAGCTGGGCATGGTGGCGGGCGCTTGTAATCCCAGTTACTTGGGAGGCAGAGGCTGGAGAATAACTTGAACCCAGAGGCGGAGGTTGCAGCGACCGGAGATTGTGCCATTGCACTCCAGCCTGAGTGACAAGAGCGAAACTCCGTCTCAAATAAATAAATAAATAAATAAACAAATAAAGCAACGTTGCATAAAGAAAGTCACAGTTATAACTACATAAAGTAAAGGTCGGCGTGCAGAGGCCCAAGGTGCGTTCTTGTTGCCGATAGAGTTGGTTCACGCAGCTGCATGGAGGGTGCCCAGGAGGCGATGGGGGCTGCACCTCAATCCAGCTCCCTTAAATGGCACTGAACCTTAGGAATGGAGTGTGGAACGTGTAAGAAGTTTCTGCAGGTGGAGACGTGTTGTCTCTGGAATTAATACAGATGAATTCTCTGCGACTTATTGGTTCCAACTGGGCCTTGCCATGGCTTCTGGTCCTTTGGTCTCTAGTGTTTACTTAACTTCCTGCCATAAGCTCATGGCAGCCTTGACCCCATGTGGGACAGGATTTCTAATGTTTTCTCCCTATCCTTTCAAGGGTAATTGGGATAAAAGCAGAACACCTGTGCCATTTAGACCCAGTAATCCGGACCAGGGGCGTGAGTGGTTAATTGGGGCAGTGGCAGGGGCAAGTCAGACACCAGGAAGGAGTGACAAGAAAAAAACCTGTGACACATGCACAGAAATTACTCGGGAATCCTTCAAAGCAATATAGAAATACACATAAAGTAATCCGATATAAAAAGAATAATAACCCTGGTTCTATACTGAAGACTTATTCTGAAATATTCTAATGTCATCGTCTCAAAAACTAAAACTCTTGTAATTGGAAAATGTAATTATCTAGAGCTTTTGTGGCTTCTGTACATATCTCTCTGTTGCTGAACAGAGAATAATATAATTAATAAATGATAAAAGGAATTTTTTTATTTTACTTTTTACCATTGTCAATTTCCACTTCTAATGATAGTGTGTTTTCAAGTCAGGAGGATAAGGGTATCTTTGAGTCATGAAACTCAACATCAATTAAAACGAATTCATTTCTTAATCTTCTCTGAAGTCATGAGGTTCTATTTAGTGAAGTTCATGTCCTATCACATTTCAAAGAAACAAGTCTTACATGTGGAAAATATTCAAGCGTATATGTATATATTCAGCTTTGAACTCCCAAAGAGCTGGCTGGAAATTATATTACTAGTGACTCCCAGCTGGGAGTCACTGGTAAGCTGGTTTCCAATTATTTAACACAATTGGATAAAATGTACAGTCCTACCTGCCCTAGCTTTGCTTAATGTAGTGCAAATAAAGTCTAGTTTCAAACTAACATATCATCATAGGAAATTGGCTTGTGGTTGTACTGATTATTCAGAAAAAATGCTCTGAAACTTGCTTGATTAAAAATTCTATCACTGGAAATTGACTCCTGCATTAATTGAATTCACTTTAGGGATTGGTTGAAAGGTAAAAGTCTTCCGATTATTTATTAGAATACACTTTTGCAAAATACCACCGAATTGTCTTCGTTTTCTTTCTAATAGAATTTGAAGCTCAAAAACCTTTTAAAACACCCTGAGTTCAGGCAAGATAAAAAAAAATGTTCTGATTGATCAACTTTTTTGTGCTGTAGTTTTTGTAATCATAAATCTTATGTTTCAGATAACATCTGGGTACAGAGATTGAATCAATGACATATATTAATGGCAAGTAGGGAGATGGAGAAAGTATTTCAGATAATAATCCTGCTTTCCAGTGTGAAATCTACATAGCATTCTACTTAAGGCTAACCTGTGCTTTAAAACTGTGATTTCGCTGGAAGTATACGTAAGAAACAAATCAGGAAAACTAATGTCTCTGACTATACATAGTGTACTCGGTTTCTGTAAGCAACAAATTCATGTGTGCTGCACCAGTTCCAGGACAGTCCTGGTTTTCACACCCCAACAGTTTTATTTTATTGAGCCTGTAGCCCTAAGACAAGGAATAGGATTCGTATAAATTTCAGCAAGTATCTCCAAAACATACTGTTTTTATCTGCCTTTCAAATTGTTTTGGAGTTAGGCCATGTTGTGCAATTACATTTCTAAAAAATCCACAAGCTTTTTCTGCAGTTTCATAGTCTAAATATTTTTTTCCACTAAATGTATCTTGCATGCAATATACTTGTTCCCGTTTTAAAATACCATCCTTCAGAAAGCACACATGGCCAGCCAGTCAATTGCACTCCCTAATGTAAATCTTTTGCTTGTGCCAGAGACCAGAGATGCTCTGACTGTTCACTGAAAGCCACACGTACTGAACGGTGTTTGGCAACAGCTAACTTAGGCACAGGCAAACCGTCAGCCTGATAATGTTGACATTTCCTGAGTGCCTCTGTGTGTCACCTATAAGTTATATATTTTCACAGATTTGTTTAATTTGGCTGTCACAACAACTCCAATAAAATAGGTATACTTCCACTTTAAGGACAAAGCAATGGAATCTGAAGTTAGTAACTTGTTCATGATCACACAGGTAATAAGAGACACAGTCGGGCCCAAGCCTTGGTCTTCAGTCTCAAGTCCATTGGACCACAGTGACTACCTGAAAATGAAGGCTTACCCAGGGAATATTCCTATATGAATCTTCTCCTTCCTTCCTTTCTCCCTCCCTCCCTCCCTCCCTCCCTCCTTCCCTCCTTCCTTTCTTATTTTTTTTTTAAACAGAGTTTCACTCTGTCACCCAGGCTGGAGTGCAATTCTGTGATCATAGCTCACTGTAGCCTCCAACTTCTGGGCTCAAGCAATCCTCCTGCCTCTGCCTCCCAAATAGCTGGAACTACAGGTACAAGCCACCATGCCTGACTAATATTTTTATTTTTTGCAGAGATGAGGTCTTTCCATGTTGTCCAGGCTGGTCCGGACCTCTTCGCCCCAAGTGATCCTCCCACCTCAGTATCTCAAATTCTTACCGGTAACAGAGATCCGAGTTACCCTGAGTTACTGGTGGCCTATCCCTATGGCTCCGTAGCAACTTCAGTCCTCACCTCTTTAGAAGAAAGAATTTGACTGAAGGGCATAAAGCAGAAAAAGAGGCCAAGGCAAGTTTCAGAACAGGAGTGGAAGTTTATTTTAAAAGGCTTCAGAACAGGAAAGAACGGAAAATCGGCTTGGAAGCGACCCAAATGGGCGCCTGAAGGTCCAAGACAGAGAAGATGATTTCCCATGATTCTTCCCTTAGGCTGGGCTTCCCGCATGTGCAGTGCTTTCCTCACCCCTGGGAACTAAGCATGCGCAGTATGTTTAGGAAGCTGTCCCTATGCCCATCTGATGCTTTCTTCCTTTTTCTGGTGGAGTGTGCTCCCAGAAATCATCACCAATTTTTGTCTCTTAATGTGCATGCCAAGGAGTTGCTTCTCCCTGGGGTCTGCATTCAATTAATATTTTGATGTTAACAGGTGTGGACCATCAGGAAATGGCTTCTCCCTGGTGCTGCTGAATTATCCTTTTTAGAGAGTGTGAGAAAGACGCTCACCCATCCAAACTCAAAGAATGGACTCAGAGACCCGGAGAACAGTGAAAGGGAGACTTTTAATGATGGTCCTGCAAGATTGGACGTCTGATAGGCAGGCACACCCAGCACAGTTTCAACAAGCAATTTATTCCCTAGTACACAGGTCCCTCCTCAGGTTCCTCATAGACTGAGTGCTGTGGGGTCACAGTCTTCCCGGACATCGGCTATTGATTGTTGAATAGGAGCTTCAGGTGCTTTGTTTTGTTTTTGGGGGGTTGTCTTGTTGTGTTTTGTTGCAGCCCACAATGCATTGCAATCCTAGTTAGCTCAGGGGTTCTTCAAGTATTTGACTTATGACCCAAGTAGCTGGGCAGGCTGATAAGAACAGACAAAACAGGCTATTTTGCAGGGCAGTCGACTTTCCTTTTAGACTAAACCTTTTTGGTTTAGGTGAGGGCAACTAGGAGCGGGGGAAGGCACAGAAGGGGGAGGCTGACAAGCAAGCACTGGCTATTCAAGCAGGACAAGTAGGGGCCTAGTATATCCTGTTTCTTATGTAGTTTGCTGACCTAAGCCAATTCAAGGCACTTTATCTTGGAAACGGACCTCTGTGTACATGATTTCCTTCAGAGAGACAATGTGATAATTGCCAAACCACCAACCGACATTCCTAATGTGTAGAGGGAGAGCCTGCCCCACTCATGCCTATCTACCTATAAGAAGTGTGCTGGGATTATAGCTGTGAGTCTCTACACCTGGCGCTTATGTGAATCTTGATGCCAAGAAACACAAGTGAGACCTCAGCACAGGTTTTCATCAAGCTCTCCTACTTCCGCCTTTTCTCCAGACTGCGTTGATATTGGCACTTGCTTAGAGGCCATGCCTCTCATTTAAGCTGTTCCTGTTTGCTTTCTGTTATACCCAATTGGAGATGCTTTGGCTGATATAATAATATGCTCTCTAGCTCTCATTTGCCTCATTTAGATTTGTCTCATTTAGATTATTGACTACTTTCTTTTGTCTTCAGTTGCTTCATTCCTCCTCCATTTCCTTCAGTTTACTTCTAGTACTTGGAATTCTCATCGCTTTTCAGTCTTTTGGCTAACGTCAAGTGGAGTATGCCCAGACTTCTCTCTTTTCTTCATCTCTTCCTTCCTATGAATACTTTTCTTCTTTCTAGACTTGCTCCATGTTTTCTAGGTTTTTTCGTATCAACCTCCTGCCTCCACCCCGCACCCTGTGGAATGATGGGCATTCTCTGATAAAAAAAAATAAAAACACTTAAGAAAACAGGGAATCATAATCTTCCCCCTTAGCACCCGAGCACTCGGCTTGATCTTGGGTCTTCTTATGGCTAATTGCTCTTCCCGACTGCTGATTTTAAAAACATTTTGGTAATAAATTTTCTGGTTGGTTAGATTCCAGATTAATAGCAGTTTATGCTAAAATTTCAATTTTCTAAGTGGAAAATGAGGTACCGATGGGATAAGAATCTTTCCTGAGTTTGTATAAATCATCAGTATTGGCAGATAAAATAAAATTTCAGACATTCTATTATCTGAACTGAATTACCGTTCCTAATGTTTCCTAACCTTTGGAGAGAACGAGCTTTGTGTATTATCTGAGCACATGTGGAAGGCAGGGAATAAATCCCGTGCAATTCCAAGGTGGGGGTGAGTGTGGGGGTGGTGATGTTGGTAGAAAACGTTCTGACCAGTGAAATGCAAGGGGTGGTTGGTAATCCTCCTATAAATCCCAGCAGACTCAAGGCAAGGTCCAGGTGGGGTGAGGGTGCGTGTACAGTAGTGGCCATCCTTGAGAGATCTGGGTCAGGCTTTGGGACACTGACAGATGCCTATCTCATGGTTAACCCTCCCGCTCCGTTCCAGGATATGTCACTTAGCTCAATATTTTGCATGCCTGTGTGAACTAAAGACTAGGTCCAAAGCACAAGTGGAATAACAATAGTGTTCAATGATTCAACAAATTCTTTGGGGGAACTCACCAAGTTATGAGTTACGCTATACAGAGCTTATGGTCTACAGGATAGACGTTGTTTTAGACAGAAATAATTATCTTCAAAAACAGGGGGAGGCAGTGTAATATGAAGGTTCCTGGGTTCAGATTCTAGCTCCACCCCTCACTAGTAATATGTCCTGAAGCAAGTTCCTTATCTTCCTGAGCTTCAGTTTCCTCATCTTTAAAATGGGTATGATGCTAGTCCCTCCAGGTAGAGTTGTCTGGTTATGAAATGAAATCCTACAAGAGAGCAACATCTGGCTTAGCATAGCCTTAGTGAACTTTCACTCCTGTGAGTAAGGGGTTGTCTGCAAATGTTAATATCCTGATCACTACGTATTTGTTTCTCTCCTTTTGCTTTTAGTCATCTGAATTTTGCCCTATATAGTCTATTACTAGTACCCAAGAGGAAGAGAGATTGACTGATTAAACTATTTTTCTAGATAACACATTGGCAGGCCTGATCAGGAAAGAATAGTTTCCACATAGACAATAATTTATTTCTAGTTACATAGACTGCATTAGTCGTTTACAACCTTTGCTTCTCATTTAACTCATCTTGGAACAGAATGCTACGGGCTTCAGATGGCTCTGGGAAAGTTCTGCAGGGAGTTGAACATTGGGTTAGAAGAGCTTGTTGGTGGGTGTCTGTAATCCCAGCTACTTGGGAGGCTGAGGCAGGAGAATCACTTGAAGCTGGGAGGTGGAGGTTGCAGAGATCGTGCCACTGCCTTCCAGCCTGGGTGAAAGAGAGAGACTCCATCTCAAAAAAAAAAAAAAAAAAAAAAAAAAGAAGTTCAAAAGGAAAGATGAGTCTGAAATGTTTCTTTTTGATCAAATCTGTGTCTGTATGCACCCATCCCTTACTTGCAGATACTCTCTGTTGGTTCCTCATCTTAAGATCAACTAGAAGTCTCATGGGCAACACATTCTTCTTGGAAAGGGAGGAGGAGTGATAAATCCTTACTGTACACCAGGCATTTTCTTTTTTTCTTTTACTGTAGTGAAATGTACATCCATACAATTGACCATTGACCATTTTAGTCATTTTAAGTGTACAGTTCGGTGATATTAAGAACATTCACATTGTTATGCAACATTACCACCATCCATGTGCATAAATTTTGCATCATTCCAAACTGAAACTCTGCCCCCATGAAGTACTGACTCCTCCCCTTCCCTTTCCCCCAGCCCCTGGCAACCACCGTTTGAAATTCTGTTTCTATGAATTTGACTACACTAGGTCCCTAATGTAGGTGGAATCATGCAGTATTTGTCCTTTTGTGACTGGCTTGTTTCAATTAACGTAACATCCCCAAGGTTCATCCATCTTGTAGAAGGTGTCAGAATTTCCTTCCTTTTAAAGACTCTATAATATTCCATTGTATGTATATACCACGATATGCCATGTTTTGTTTAACCATTCACCTATTAATGGGCATTTGGGTTGATTCTATCTTTTGGCTATTTATTTCTTAAAACAATATATATGCTTATTACCATTTTATAGATGACAGACTCAGAAGACCCGCTTGTTCAATATTATACTGTTAATACTAAAAACTATGTCAGTTACCATTTGATGCCCTTTCTCCCCACTGCACTGCACTTCCTTATTCAGTCCACTCCAGACCCTTCCTAATGCCTGCTCTCTGGGAACCCTGGACTATGCCCTGAAGCACTGACCCTAATCCACTTCATGGAAAGGTGTTAAGATGTTAATATTCCCAGTGTTAACTTTGCTTGTGCACAAGCAAAACCAACCTTTCACTTAGAGTTGTCAGAGAGAAGTGTCTAATTTTCTATCTGATTCATTTATTCATCCATGCGGTGAACATTGTATATATACGAAGGCTACAGGAATGGATAAGACATGACCTCCATCCCTAAGTGGCTCACAGTCCAGTGGACACCCAGAGTTTCTCCACCTCAATACTACTGACATTGGAGTGGATCATCCCTTGTCCTGGGGGCTGTCTGTGCATTGTAAAATGCTGAGCAGGATCCTAGGCCTTGGCCCACATCCCCTGCATAGTTGTGAGAATCAGAAGTGTCTCCAGATGTTGCCAAATGTCCTCCGGGGGGCAAACTCCCCTCAGTTGAGATCAACTGAGGGGAGTCAGTGAGAATCAGTTGAGAATCAGATATCTCATCACTTAGGGATGGAGGCCATGTCTTATTTATTCCTGCAGCCTTAGTATATATAAAATGTTCGCTGCATGGATGAATAAATGAATCAGATAGAGAATCAGTGAGTGGAGAGTACTCATAAATAAGTCAGCTGGGATATCTCACAAGGCATGTTCAAGGAGAGATGTGTATGTTGGGAGCCCAGAGAGGTTGCCTTTAGTGAGCTTGGTGGGTCAGCAAAGGCTTCCGGAAGGAGTCTTAGCAAATCTTATTTGGTTCTCAGCAAGCAAATGGAGAACACACTGTAAATAAGTTTACTAACCTGCCATTCATGTGTGTACTTCCACCATGCTGAGCTGCGTTTTAATACATATTCACTGTCCATTCCATCTTAGCCTTGAGAAATAAAATTCTAAACCCCAGCCAACTCAACTTCAGACTTGGCCAAAGGGATCCCAGAGAGACCTTGAAAACTGAGTTCCCAGCCATGATGGGATGCGTGGTTGGACACACCTCATTATACCCTCCACCATTAGGCATTCTTTCCTAAAGGCTGACCAGAAAGCAGCCTTTTGCAAAGACTCCACTCCTGACTTCAACTGAATGGCAGATGCTGTGCCTCTCTTTTTGCAGTTTTGACACAACTGACCAGCACTCCTTCCTGATAAGAGACCACTGACCACAGAGTAGTTCTGGCCAGTCTACAGAGGAAGCTCAGTAATGTGGATTGGCTGTGTTGCCACCAAAATCTCAACTTGAATTGTATCTCCCAGAATTCCCACATGTTGTGGGAGGGACCCAGGGGGAGGCAATAGAGCCATGGGGGCCAGTCTTTCCTGTGCTGTTCTCGTGGTGGTGAATGAGTCTCATGAGATCTGATGGGTTTATTGGGGGTTTCCACTTTTGCTTCTTCATTTTCTCTTGCCGCCATGTAAGAAGTGCCTTTTGCCTTCTGCTGTGATTCTGAGGCCTCCCCAGCCAAGTTCCTTACAAGGAACTGTAAGTCCAATTCAACCTCTTTTTCTTCCCAGTCGCAGGTATGTCTTTATTAGCAGCATGAAAACAGGCTAACACACCCAATGAGGGTTTTTGTGCCCTCTGCTTCACCTTTTAAAGTCAGAGGCTGAAAATTCCACCCTCAGATTGTGCTAATGCTGCCGTGTTTTGAACATATGACTCATGAAGAGACATGAAGCTCAATTGTGTGTGCATGTTTCTCCTTTCATGCATACTCATGCTCCTCCTATGGCTTACTGAAGATGGAGATTGGGCCACCCCATGCAGCATAAATCCCTTTCTTATTCTTCCCACTCTGGACGTGCCTGCTCTGGTCTTCTAACCAGAGGCTCTGCTTCCCAGCCTGTCAGAATGGCCACCCCACAGGCTGCAGCCCTTCATGAGAAATAAAGCTCTCCTTTCCAAATTTATGAACCTCATCATCCTTCATTTGACGGCCTCTATGTTGTAGCACCAAATCTCTGGGCACTAACTGAGTGTCCTACAATTCATTCCATTCTGACGCTAAGTACTCGGAGTTAGTGTAGATCCCCCAAGTGATGAGCACAGTTCTACAAGACTGTCCCCACTTTAGACACCAGAAGCAAGTGTCAGTCCCCAAAGTACCCCTATTTCTGCCGCCTTGACTACAGATTCGGAGGTTCCCATGACCCCCACTTCAGACTTGGTGATTTGCCAGAGCAACACACAGAGCTCACTGAAAGCGCTGTGCTTACAACTACAGTTTGGTTGTAAACAGTACAGCTCAGGAACAACCAACTGAAAGAGAAGCATTGGGCAGAGTCCAGGGCAAGGGAGGCATGCAGGACCCTCTGCCCCTACTCTGGCTGGAGCCAGGGTGCACCACCCTCCGACATGGATATGTTTCCCACAGGGAGCCCCCAAACCCCATTATTCAGGGTTTTTATGGAGGTTTCATTATGCAGGCATGATTAATTAAATTATTGTCCATTGGTGACTAAACTCAGTCTCTAGCTCTTCTCCCCTCCCCTGAGGTCAGGGAGTGGTACCGAGAGTTCCAAACCTTTAATCTCATGTTGGATTTTTCTGACATGACCAAGCCTTCCCTTGAAAGTATCTAAGAACCACTGAGTCACCTCATTAACGTAAACTCATATATAATCTGGTGACAAGGGCTTGTTACAAGTGACAAAAGACACTCCTATCACTCAGGAAATGCCAAGGTTTTCGAAGCCCTGTGCCAGGAATCAGGGACAAAGATCAAATATGTTTCTGTTTTTTAAAATTATATCACAGCCCTGGACTAAAGAAAACCCATGTTCTTCTTGCAATCAAGATTCTAAAGAAAGCAGTGGCAATTGAAGCCACAGAGAGTATGTTATCCAAGCAGGTGCCATGGCCTTATTTATGTATGTACTAAGCAACCCTGCTCTGAGCTGCCTCTGTGCTGGCTGGAGGGTTTCAATTACTCATGGCTTTGGACATTTAAGGAAGTATGTCCCTTAATTGGGTGTAGTTCTTATATTGCCTGAACATCGTCTCTCTCTGGTGACCAGAGAATAACGAATGCAATGTAAATAGATTATTTTTCTTCCAGATACAAACAGTCATTGCATTCATGTTTTGCTTTCAGATTTGCTAGAAGAAAGTAACTGCTAGAACATCAAAAGGGATTTCTTAAGATATTTTTGTGAATCCATTGAAATAGGATGATCAATTGATTATAGAGATTAATTTAGTGACTAAAACAGGTCAGAAGATGCCAGGGGAGAGGGTGTGGAGTGCCCCAGGGGTGTATATGGTTCTGGGCATATTGAAACTCTCTGAGCTTCATCTCTGTCTGTAAACTCATACCACAGAGAGTTGTTGGAAGGATTAGCTGAAATAATAACAGACATAAAGCACTTGGAACAATATATAGCACACATACATTTTCAATAAACGTTAGCTCTACCTATGATTTCTGTGTCTAGGTCAGACCCTGCACGCATGGATGGGACAGTCCTTCTCTGCTGCATCCTCCTTGACTTGTCCTTCTTCTGTGGGAGAAAGAATCAGACAATCCTGCAGGATCTGTCCTTGGCATCTTCCTTCCCTTCCCTCTTTCCTCTGAGAGCCATCTTTTCCTCGGCTCCTCAGCTGTCACCTCTGCTGATGATGCTCACTTCTGCTTCTAGCTCCTCCCTCCAGCCTTGGGCTCCTGTCTACTGTGGCCCAAGGCAATTCCACTTAGTCACCCTGATAAGTCTCCATCATCCAAATGACTGGGACCACATTCAACTCCTCCTCCTCCTCAACCAGCATCTGTCCACACTTCCCCGTTTCTAGCCTTTCTTCTTCCACACACTCAGGAGTGAGCCTCTCCTATGAGTTGGGCACTCAGCATGGGGCGTAAGGAGAAGAAATATGTAACTTTTGTCTTCAGTTCAGAAGCAGATGGAAAAGCCAACTAAAGAATTCTAGGAAAGAGGTATAGACGTGAATGCATGCTTTCTGCTAGCAAGGACAGATAACATTTAAAGGAGGAAGACAGCAAAAAGGAGAGACTGCTTGGTTCGTCAATAATGACACATCTTATTAGATTGGAAAGAGAACAAAAGCAGAGTTAGCCAGGCTGAAGGCGCTGGTCAGGATACATGGAGTTGTAGCCAGGAATCTGGTTGTATGCATTACAGGAATATAAAGAGTTCTGGACTAAAGCTAAGCTCTTTGTGTGAGGTAAGGGCCAGCTTGGGACCCTCCACCCTAGAGAACCTGAAGTCAGGTGGGCTAGTGGTACCATTGGGGCCCGTGACCCACCAGCCCAGAGTCTGACTGATTACTTTTGAGATAGATGGGCTTAACCCAGGAGTCCATGGGATCCCTCCATTGTTTAGAAGGCAAGGCAAGAGCCTCAACTGATTCTACGGTTCTAATAGGAAAAAAACAGAGAGGCAGAGAGAGACACACACACTTGTACACACACACACAGTAAAAGGGAGAGAGAGAGAGTGAAAGGCAGAGACAAAGAGAGGAGGTCACCTATATTAGTCTGTTTTCATGCTGCTGATAGACATACCCAAGACTGGGTCATTATAAAGGAAAGAGGTTTAATGGACTCACAGTTCCACATGGCTGGGGAACCCTAACAATTACAATGGAAGGCAAGGAGGAGCAAAGTCACATCTTACATGGCCACAGGCAAAAGAGACTGAGAGCCAAGTGAAAGGGGAAACCCCTTATCAAACCATTGGATCTCATGAGACTTATTCACTACCACGAGAACAGTATGGGGAAACTCCACCCCCACGATTCAATTATCTCCCACACATCCTTCCCACAACATGTGGGAATTGTGGGAACTACAATTCAAGATGAGATTTGGGTAAGGACACAGCCGAACTATATCACCAACCCTGTGAAGGTGAAGACTGCTTCAAACTTCTGAGCTCAGATATGGCTGAGCAGTGGAGTATCTGGGGCATTGCTGGGTCTAGACTCATGCTAAACACCACTGATGGGGGACGACTTTACCCCATGTCCCAATATTCACTTTATAGCTCATTGGTTTAAAGACAGAATAGACAACCCACTAAAACAACACAAAAAGAAAAGCTCAGGGGATGAGTCACCTTACAAAGTCAAATCAGTGAAGAGAGATACCATCAAAGAAGGGCCCAGGAAAAGGAGACAGTGTGACTGATGCCCTGGCAGTGGCTGAGGGTGCCTCTGGGTTCACCAGTCCACTGGGCCAGAGGGGAACAGTTTGCTCCCCATTCCTCTCACAATTCCAGACACAGGATGTGCATGGTGTGTGTATGTGCGTGCATGCATGCTCTGGGGGAGACAGAAGTGGATTACTTGTGTGTATGAAGTGTCTGATGAGTGCAATTGTCTCCACCAATTTAAAAGAATTTAACAAAGAGCAAAGCAATTGCCAGGGCTCAAAGGAGCAGGGCAAGCAGATTAACAACAATCTGTGGACTCAACAGCATTTCACTAATTGGCAGCATTTGCCTTGACTCCACATTACCTTCCTCGCCTGCTCTCCACAGAAGGAGACAATACCTTTGTCTCCTTGCCAGCACAAATCCCTAAAAAGCCCAATAAAAGAGGAACAGAAAGGAGAGGTGGTTATTACATTTCCCTTAAGCTCACAAACTCATTTCTTTTCAGCTCATTTTGGTTTTTGAAAACGTTTCGGAGAGCTGAAAGCAGGGAGTCTACCCGTCACCCCGCCTGCTGTGTTGGGCTCAAGGTCTGCATATTTTTCTAGGCTGGACTCAGCCTGCTTGGAGCCCCTTGCAAGGAGGCAACACTGAGTGTCTTGTGATATTTTATTCCTCCATTCCCAGCAATTCATCCTCATTCTGAACCCTGAGACGACTTTAATATGCTTGCAACAGAGGGCTCAGAATGAGACTTTTACACAGAGTTTTAAAAATGCCTCTTGCCTCAGCACTAATCCACTGTGTCTTTAGTCCTCTGCCATGGCCCATTCCTTGAGAGAACTCTGGGCACACAAACACATGGATATTTGGTATTGCAGAAAAAGCAGAGGGTGGAGTAGAGCCAGTAGACTGGGTTTCTAGTCCTGACATTGCCACTCACCAGCCATGGAAGTCTGAGAACAGCCTAAGGTCTCTTTGAGTCCCTTTTCCTCCATCTGTAATAGAAAGAATTTAGACAGAATGTCATAGGGGGTCATTTTGGGCCCTGATGCTCTATTTTTCTGTCATTCTGGAGCTCACCCAGGTGTTGGGAAAGTCATGAGAAACACAAATAGCTTAAGAACTATGGAGACAGAGGGTTTTGCCCCAGCTGAAGTTGCAATGCTAGTAGCCACCAAGTGTCCTATTGAGAATAGTGAAACAAGGCCTTGAGGGAAGGGGGACTCAAGTTGCCAAAGCCAGGATGTGTCCCTTTGGGATTAAGGTCTAGGAGAGGGTGAACAGAAATTTAAAAATGGGAAAACTGGTGAAATGGTCGTTCTACCTAGGAGTAGAATTCCTCGGCTAGGAAGGGATTGTAAATGATACCTTATCTCCAGCAATGCAGCATTGTCCGCCCTGTTTGGCTCTCACTTTGGTGTTTTTAAATTAAAGCGAGTGTGTAATTAACAAATTAATTAATAGGTGCTCCCTGCTAATTTGTGTTCCCACACTGGAGTCAATACATGTATGTGACATTTGACTGAGGATAACATAAGGATAACATGCCAGTGTTTCTTATCTTAACTAATCTTTGAGAAGTGCAATTTAAGAATATCTGAGATAGCCTGGCATGGTGGCTCATGCCTGTAATCCCAGCACTTTGGGAGGCTGAAGCAAGAGGATCACTTGAGCCCAGGAGTTCAAGACCAGCCTGGGCAACATAGTGAGACCCTGTGTGTACAAAAGAATTTAAAAATCAGCCAGGCATGGGTGGCACGTGACTGTAGTCCCAGCTATTTGGGAGGCTGAGGTGGGAAAACGGCTTGACCTGGGAAGTTGAGGCTACAGTGAGCCGTGATCGCACCACCGCACTTTAGCTCCAGTGACAGAGAGATCCTCTCTGCAAAAAACAAAACAAAACAAGTATATATGAGAGATTGGTATGTGTTTGTGCATTTACATTTAGAAATATTCTCCTTCCCTCCTTTTCTTCTCTCCCTCCTGCTGTCCCTCCTTTCTTTCTTCCTTCCTTCTTTCCCTCCCTACCTTCCATCTTTCTTTCTTTCTACTGAAAATCAAATCAAATCATTGGATGATAGCCAAATGATATCTCTGCCAGCATCTACTTTGGAAATCACCTGGTCAGAGATGTGTGCATGTCTCCTTTTAATCAAATCAATGAAAGGGGGTGAGTCCTCACCGTGACACACGCCCTGGCCAGAGGGCTAGGCTGTCCCTCAGTCGGGCGCTTCTGCCTGTGTGGAGGGTCCGGTTTCAGCCCTGGCAGCCAGGGCCGCTCGCAAGTGTCCCTGCTTTGGGAAGTGACCGTCCACATCATCCTCATTATTACACCTGTTCAGGAACATTAAAGTGACACCGTGTGAAAGGCTTAGAGGGGAGGCCTCTCTGCAGAGGGTCTCCGGAGAGGGAAAATGTGGTGTTACTCTCTAAATCTTTTCCCACTGTGTCAGATTTCCATAGCTCTGCTTCCTATTATTCACGTTGGAGCTGATTGCCTGATCCTAAAGGCTGAGAACAAGCACTTGGTTTCTGTAAGTTACATAAATGACTTCCATTTTTCTAGTAGTAAAGATCACATGATTTTTTTTTTTTTTTTTTTTTGTATTTTGGACACCTGTATTGATTAGAATTCTCCAGGAAAATAGAACTAATAGGATGTATATGTCTGCATGTGTGTGTGTGTGTGCATGTAGGTGTGTGTGCATGTATGTGCATATGTGTGTATACATGTTTTTATGTGTGCACGTATGCGTGCATGATGTGTATATGTGCGTACATGTTTGTGTGTGCATGTGTGTGTGTGTGTGCACGTGTGTGTGTACGTGCATGTAAATAAATGTATTCATAAGGAATTGGCTCACATGATTATGGAGGCCAAGTCCAAGATCTGCAGTCGGCATGGTGGAGAGCCAGGAGAACTGATGTGTGGCTTCAATCTGAAGGCTGTCAGGCTTGAGACCCAAGAAGACCTGCTGTATCTGTTTGAGTCCCAAAGCAGGAAAAATCTGCTGCCCCAGTTCAAGGGCAGAGACAGAGAATTCTTTCTATTCAGCCTGTTGTTCTAGTCAGACCTTCATCTGATTGGATGAGGATCACCGAGACTGGGAGGGCAATCACCTTACTCAGTCTACTGATTCAAATGTAAATTTCATTGCAAACGCCCTTAGGGACACACTCATATAATTGTTTGACCGAATATCTGGGCACCCATGACCCAGACACGTTGATGCGTACAATAGACTATCACAGCACCCATGCTCCAATCAATGAGCCAGACAGAGGCTGAGCTCTTTTTCCCATCTCCTTCTAGGACAAGAATTGTCAAAGCCGGGGTCAGGATGGGGGATGCGGAAGTGCTCATAAACTCTAAACCAGAGCCTTCCTGAGAGCCTAGTGGGTCGCTGGGAAGACAGCCAGGTCACTAGGACTGCCAGGGCTGACAGTGCAGGAGGGGGTCCCAGGCAATGCACTCTGAAGACTTTCTGCATTTTTGGAAGGACGCTTAACTTTTTTTTACTAGGTCCAAACCCACCACTTCACCCCTGAATCCTGGTCCTCCCATTTCCATTCTCAGTCTCAGTGCTTGCACCCAGCACCTCTGGCTTCAGTCCTATAAACAGTGTCTTCTGCTCTCAGTCAGGGCAGGTGGATGGATTAACTCACTCACTCCTGAGCTGACAAATGCTCTTTAAAAACCCCCTCCCTCCCAGAAGCATTGCAGCTGAAACGTTGGTTTTTAAATGCCCGAAGTCTTCAGGTTTCAAAGGAGAAAAGTGTAATATTGACCGATACTTGCTACATTTAGATTTGAAAGAAGGGGGCTGGGCTTGGGCTACATTGTTTGAAATTCGATCTCAGTCTTTGAAGTGGTTAATTCAAATAAGAGAAGGTGTGTGTGTGTGTGTGTGTGTGTGTAAACATACTGGTGCGAGCTCAAGTTTTCACTGATTCTTATGGTTTACTCAAGTCACTTGTCTTCATATTTATATATTCAACTGTCTGTCTCATTTATCTTATTTATTAAAACAGAATTCACTGTGGCATTAAGGCCCACATCTGGAAATACAGATCTCATTAAGAAACTCCCCCTCTTGTCAATTCTAACTTTCTGTGTTGTGCCAAAATACAAACCACTCTGGCAGGTAGAAATCTGCTATTAATCTTGCCAAGTTTGTCTTACATAATTGATAATAAAACCGAACATGGCTAAGTTTTAAAAATCATCTTCCTTTACTATTATTATCACTATACATTTGAAAACCATGCCTACAGAACAGCCAGCCCTCGGAAGTGAAAAAAGTTAATGAAATTTCTCATTTCAAAAACGCACCTGAGGCTTACTTAGCGTCTTGGAATGGCACTGAAAAGTGGGGAGAAATCAGAATGATGCATGTTCTCCTAATGCCTGGAATAACATGAAATCTGCCTGACGCCTATGCCTCGTGGAGACAAAGACCCAATTTTTTTTATATTATTAGACACAATTATGAGAAGCCACAGAAAGTAAAAAAAAAAAAACACACACACACACACACAATTCTGTATTCAAATGGAAATAAGTGCCTCATTACTAATAAAGGCTCTAGGTTATGCTACCATGTAACCTTTTGTTCAAACATGATGTCTGAAATTTGCATAAGTAGTCAGCTGTGTATATCTCAGGGCTGTTGAAATGCTGTGACTCACCAATCTAAGCAGCCTCATAAACAGTGTTTTTCTCCTTTTCTGGTGCCCTTGTTTTCACAGAAACACAGCTGCACAGCGCTGACAGAGAAGTCGCAGAGCAAAAGGGAATCCACAATAAAAGAGCTGCATTGCGCCATGTTCACAATTTCCTTGCAGAGTGGGAGCAGAGATGGTGCAAGTAAACCGACCCATTTGGAAGCCCACTTGGAAACTGGGGTCATTTAAAAAAAATTTATTTCCGTAGGTTTTGGGGGAACAGGTGGTATTTGGTTATGTGAGTAAGTTCTTTAGTTGTAATTTGTGAAATTTTGTGCACCCATCACCCGAGCAGTATACACTGAACCTGGGTGTAGTCTTTTATCGCTCACCCCCTCCCACCCTCTCCCCCAAGTCCCCAAAGTTCATTATATCATTCTTACGCTTTTTCATCCTCATAGCTTAGCTCCCACTTATGAGAACACATGATGTTTGGTTTTCCATTCCTGAGTTACTTCACTTAAAATAATAGTCTCCGGTTCCATCCAGGTTGCTGTGAATGCCATTAATGTGTTCTTTTTCATGGACTCATTATTTAATGCAATCTTGGCAACCATTGAATTTCTTGTTTTAAAGAAGGAGAAGGAGGCATGAGGAAAGGTTCAGAAGACTGCCTGGACTTCAATGGAACTTACATAATAATTTTCTGTGTTACATATAAATCCATCAGAAACATATGGAATGCATTTTCATTCAAGTTCACATGTGGAATTATTAACAGAAATGCAGTGGGAAAGAACAGTTTTGGGAGTGTGGGGGTGTAGAGGGACAAGGGAAGAACATGTTTTATGGAACTCATGAAATGCAAATGTTTCCAAGAGGAAGTGTTTGGGTTTGCCCCTAGCTCACAAAGCCTCTGGGATTTCTGTCCTTCAGAGTCTAATGGCAAGTGAAATCCTTCACCTGCAAGGAAGTGAGTGATCAGCTGCTGCAGGCATACTCCAGAGGGGGTATAGCTCCTGGGAGGTTCCTGGAAGCTGCCCCCAAAGAGCCTGCAGTCTACTCGGGTAGAAGGACAACAGGTGGGTGACTAGGGAAGCACCAGAGACACGTCTGACTTTGTGAGTCTCGAACATTTTCTAAAATGACGTAGTGAAATGGGGAAGTTCCCTGACCCCCATCGCAGGATGTGCAACAGGGATGTGGCTCATCTGTTCGGCCACTGTGTGCACTCAAACCCCTTATGGGAAGGGGAGCATGCAGATGGGCAGGTGCAGGAACCAGGCAAGGGCTTTTGGGTTCCAACCCCATGGTAGTGTCTAGCAGTGGATGTCTTCAATTCTCAGAGCCCCAGTGGCTGTGCTACAGTGCTTTTTTTAGCTTTGCCCTCCAAAGATAGCTTAAGTGTTAACCAGTTCAATGCCCTCTTGTTACCCAGGTTCTTGTCTGGCATCCAGGAAGAATCAGGTCACATACACACTTGAAGGACGGTGAGTGAGAGAATTTTACTGGGTGATGGAGGTGGCTCTCAGTGGGATGGATGGGGAGCTGGAAAGGGGATGGAGTGGGAAACTGATCTTCTCCTCATCAAGGAAGGTCCGATGATTGGCTGTGCCACAGCTGATCTCTCTGAGCACCCCCAGTCAAACTCCTCTTGATGTTCAGATACTCCTTCTTTTCTCTCCTTCTCTGCTGCACTGCTCTTTTGCTCCTCTGCTCTTCTGTTCGTCTGCTCATCTGCTTGTGGAGCCTGGGGTTTATATGGGTATAGGATAGGGAGTTCTGATGGCAAAAAGGCAACATTTGGGCCCAAAAACAGGAATGCCTGTTCCCATTTAGGGATGCTGCTTTCCAGACTTAAGAGTGGGGCCTTTGCCAGGGAACCTCCATCTTCTACCCAGTGTTTCCCTGTCTCCTGTTTGTATCAGTAGGACTTGATGCAAGTCACTTAAGGTGGGCCCAATGTCACAGCATCTCATTTTGAATGAGTGAAAAAAGTCCTGGGGACAAAAATGATTCAAAGTATTTGCATGGCTCCAGTACTTCTGTGTGGATTTTAAAAGAAATATCTGATGAGAAGAGGGCACACTCATGCTTGTCCTGTTTTGTCACTAATGTGAGTGAAGATGGATACACTTCACTTCCTCTTGGGACTCTAGTCTCCTCGATTATGAAGTCAAAAGTTTGGAGTCTTTGGTCCTTTCTGGCACTAAAGACCTCAGATGATACACATACAGGTGACACTAAGACTTGGTCCCTGAGGCCACCTGCCCATGTGGCCAGGTCTGCTTTGGATGGCAGAGGGGAGTTAGGATTTTTCATAGAAGACTTGGAATTGCTGGGTAGGGAAACTCTGGCACCTCAGACTGTATTGTGTTGAGACTGGGACAAAAAGAACACAAAACAGAGGTTGTAGGTCTATGGGCAAAATGTTTCCTGTTTTCAGAGACCCATGGTGGCAGGGCCCAGGTAGTCCCGCAGATTAGCAATGCCCTGTCCAACCTCACCTATGGCAGAGCAGCACTGGGACCCAGGGAGATAAAGCAATACTTTGTTCAGACATAGAGAAGGACAGAGCCACAGGCCAGGACCTGTCCCCTTCTTTCCCTCAAAGCATATTGCTCTTCTTTGTATCTGGTAGGTGACAGACATCAGGAGTTACAAATGTGCCAAGGTGCACCTAAGGGCAGCTGGACTGTGGTGCTACTTCTTCCCAATGTGACACATGGTTTAGGGAAATTTCCCAAACCCTTGTATCAAAAATGAAAATGGGCAGTGAATACACCACCAAGAACATCTGGGTTCAGAACAATGACTTGTTCTAGGCTCAGAAGATTGATCAAGTTTTCATAAGGAGGAATGAATTATTTTTAATAAGGATATTTAAACTTGGCTAGAATCTGTACTGGAAAGGAACCTCCCTACTCACGCGAGCATTGTTCCAGGACCAAGGGAGTTAGGCTTTCAGTCTGGCTCTTGCCATTTTCTGATTTTCTGATCTTGAGAATATCACAGAAGCATTATCTGCCCAATTGAATTAAATTACAGTTTAATTAATGGTAATATAATTATCATTAAAGTGTAATAAGAGCTCCCGTTTGTTGAGCATTTTGTATTACTTTACGTTCCTTTACATTCATTTAATCCTCATAACAATCCTCAAAGTAGATGTAATGTTTTCCATTCAATGGACAGGAAATGGAGGCTCAGAGAATTTAAGTAACTTGCACAAGATCACACAGCTAGAAAGAGGCAAAGCTGGATTTTACATCCCCACCTCTTTAACTCCAAAGCACAAGTTCTCAACCACCATGCAGTATCATACTGCCATTGCCATGGACTCATTACACGAGCACTGTGTTACCCTATTCCTAGGCTTGCTGCGAGGTTAACTTATGTGTATCCAGCCTCATACATTGATGGCAGAAAGTCTGTGTTCTGGATACTGAACCCCCACCCTTTATCTTCAACTCTGGTCATCTTGACTTTTTTGATGAGACCTTAGAGAAGTGATTGACCTATTTGGATCTCACTGCTGAGTTGTGAAATGGAGAAAGGTTACTCACTTTTCTTCAAGTTTGGAGCTGGGAGAGAGGACCTCTTGGGCCTCCCAACCTGAAGAGTCATCAGAAAGATTTGGCAGGGACTGTGTGGTAGTCTCCAAATCCATGTTCCTTTCTTCCTATGAACACACCCCATATCCAGAAGCTTCCCTTAGTTCCAACTTTCTGATCAATTGCTCTCAATCCCTGTTTTCTATTTCCAGAGGAAACAAGGCCAGTGGGTATAGTGAAAAAAAATTAAGATACCAAAAACAGTGACTAACATTTACTGGGTATGTATAATGTACAAGGGTCTGTGCTAGTCATGCTGCAATAAAAACAAAGTAAATCAAGACAACAATGAACTCTATCCTGCGGTCCAACCACAAAGTGGACCTTGCATCTGTTCCCTTCAAACCCCTACCTCTCAGCTACTTAAGCCCAAATTCTGACCCCTGATGTTCTGCAGCATGCACCAAGGCATTGGGTTGACAGGCATCGAGCAGTTATATCCTTGTGCTCCGAATCACGTTGCTGTTTTTTCTTCTTTCTTTGAAACTCTCATCCTCCAAGTACCAGGATCCCAGTTACTAATCAATAGGAAAACTACAGGGTAAAATAACTCATACTATTGTTAATGGCTTATTAACAGCTTAATATTCTACCCTTCCTAGACATGTTTACTTTAAAAAGAGGACATTTGTTAACTGAAAGGAGTTAATATGCTAATGTACTAATGCTGAGAGTGTAACCCATGACGGAAGGCACATTACACATGATTATGATATCAGGGTTGGTTCCAGGCTATTTGGGGGATTGGAAATATTGAAGAAACAAGGATATTCCAAAATCCCAGGCCTATTCTTAATAGTGAACACTCCTGAGAGACAAGTCAGGATGGTGTGGCACAGTGCAGTGGAGGCACCATGAAAAGATGAATAAGGTGTTGAATGCTCTCAGCCAAGTCATGGCAGCAAGAGCAACTAGACTCTCTATGATATGAACAGGAGACAGGACAGCACTGGAGAAAAGAGGATAGTTCCCCAACAAAGGTCCTACCCTCAGGCCTGGAGACTTGTGAACCTAAATGGGGACAGGCATTCCTGTTTTCATGTCCAGAAAGTTGCCTTTTGGCCAGTCATGTCCCCTATCCTGTACCCATATAAACCCTGAACCCCAGGCTCCAGAAGCAGATAAGCCGATGAGGAGACCAGGAGATAAGCAGTCAAATGGCACAGCAGAGAAAGAGAGAAGAGATGGAATGTCTGAATGCTGAGAGGCATTCGGCTGGCCAAACTCCAAGCGAAGATCACCTTCCCACTCCATCCCCCTTCCAGCTCCCCATCCATCTCACTGAGAGCCTCCTCCAAGACTCAATAAAACGCCACTGTTGTGGGAAGTCAAGGATCCCAAATTCAGGGACCGGCTGGAGCTGTGGCAGAGGAACATAAATTGTGAAGATTTCATGGACATTTATCAGTTCCCAAATAATACTTTTATAATTTCTTATGCCTGTCTTTACTTTAATCTGTTAATCCTGTTATCTTCATAAGCTGAGGATGTATGTCACCTCAGGACCACTGTGATAATTGTGGTACTATACAAATTGATTGTAAAACATGTATGTTTGAACAATATGAATTTAGTGCGCCTTGAAAAAGAACAGAATAATAGCAATTTTTAGGGAACAAGGGAAGACAACCATAAGGTCTGACTGCCTGCAGGGTTGGGCAAAAAGAGCTGTACTTTTTCTTCTTGCAGAGAGCCTATAAACGGAGGTGCAAGTAGGAAAGATATTGCTAAATTATTTTCCTAGCAAGGACTATTAATATTAATACCCTGGGAAAGGAATGCATTCCTGGGGGGAGGTCTCTAAACGGCCACTTTGGGAATGTCTGTCTTATGTGGTTGAGATAAGGAGTGAGATACGCCCTGGTCTCCTGCAGTACCCTCAGGCTTACTAGGGTGGGGAAAATGTCCGCCCTGGTAAATTTGTGGTTCGACCAGTTCTCTGCTCTAGAACCGTGTTTTCTGTTGTTTAAGATGTTTATCAAGACAATACATGCACAGCTGAACATAGACCCTAATCTGTAGTTCTGCTTTTGCCCTTTGCCTTGTGATCTTTGTTGGACCCTAATCAGTAGTTCCGCTTTTGCCCTTTGTCCTGTTACCTCAGAAGCATGTGATCTTTGTTAGACCCTTATTAGTAGTTCTGCTTTTTGCCCTTTGAAGCATGTGATCTTTGTACCTACTCCCTGTTCTTACACCCCTCCCCTTTTGAAACCCTTAATAAAAACTTGCTGGTTTGAGACTCAGGGGCATCATGGTCCAACCAATATGTGATGTCACTCCCGGCGGCCCAGCTGTAAAATTCCTCTCTTTGTACTCTCTCTCTTTATTTCTCAGCTGGCCAACAATTATGGAAAATAGAAAGAACCTATGTTGAAATACTGGGGTTGGGTTCCCCCAATACACCACATTCATCCTTTGAGTCTGTGTGTGACCTGATTCTCCTGGAACACTGGACAGGATCTCAGGATACAGAAAGCTGTCCCACTGGCCCTCTGCCCTTGCAGAAAGGCAGAGTGGGCACTGAGCTGGTTAACACTTAAGCTGTCTGTGCATGGCAGAGCTAAAAGAGCATTGTAACACTGGAGTTGCAGGCACCCACCCCTAGACACTAGTGCAGAGTCAAAGCCCAAAGAGCTCACCCCAGCTCCTGCACCTGCCTGTCTGCATGCTCTCCCTCCTGCAAGGAGTTTGAGCTCATGGTGGTCAAACAGAGAGCTGCACCCCTGTTGCATGCCCTGAGAAGGGGGCCAGGGAACACTCCTGTTTCTTCTGGACCTTGGTCCCTGTCTTTGGCATTGGTGGATGGGGCCAGGTGATCTGTCACCTCTTTTAGTCCCTCTAAAAGCTGTCTGCTCCCTCCTAATCTCTTTGGGCTAATAGGATGACACTCTCTCCTCCTACCCTGCTCAATTTTTCTCTATTGTGCTTGCTACCCTATGACATTGATTACATCATATTTTGTTTACTGCTTTGTTTACTGTGTCTTCCTCACTAACATGTTAGTTCTAGGAGAGTTCCCTTCTCTCCTCTAGCCCAAGTGAGCCATTCTAGTGGCCAGAAGACTTTGGTCTTGGACATTACTGAGTAGTGTTATTCTCAGAGGGGTTCACACATCTACCAGCTTGTCATGTCTTCCACTTACAGGTGAAAAATGTTACTTATAGTGGTGTCAAGCCCAGAGAAAGAGCAAGTAAGCTGAGTCGGTTCCCAGGAAATGGGTCCGAGACCCTACTGACTGCAGGATCTTCAGTAATAAATGTGGTGATGGGTCATTTTGCCAGTGTGGACTTAAAGTCTTAGAATGGTTGATGTCCTTTACCCTAGCAAATTCCCTTCTAGGAATGTATATTCTGGAAATCATCAAGAATCTATTCTCCCTAAGTATCCCTGTCTTAATTGATGACAAGTATCCTTGAAACAGGAGAAAATGGGACAAAAACCTCTAAAGGGAATTGATTAAATTAATTATGGTCAAGCCATTTTGATGGATTATCATGGAGACATTAAGTGAAAAAGACAGTAGTTACAAAACAGTATTATCTGAGTTTTGTAAAAAGAAATAGTAGATACAGGCTCAAGCAAAGCAAAACATTAATGATTTTCTTTGGGTGGTAAAACTATATAAAGCTTCAAAGGTTTTCCCCTCACCTTTCCAAATTTCCTGACAATTTGTATTACAAATATATATGAATTCACAATCCAAAAGAAGACAAATGTTGTAAAGATAAAGGACGTTTGTTAAATGTAAGAGTTCCCGTCCTGGCTGTCTTGGCCCCGGATATGTGACCTTGAACAAGCTGCCTGATGCCTCTGTCCTCTCTCTGTTGCATCATCTGTAAAACGGGAACAAAATCATGGATCCATTCATTATCATGGGGGTGTTGTTAGGCTCAAAGGAGAAAGTAAAGGCAAGGGGGTTTTATAAACATTAACCATATGGACATGATTATACACTTTATACATTTAAATCATGCCTCTGTTATGAGAGAGGAGCAGTGAAGTACTGCAATGGTAGATGGCACTGAGATTAATGGACCCAAATTATTTCCACTACATTATAGTATTATCTTGAGAGGATGTCCATGAAGGTATGGAATGTTTATTGCTATATAATGCCTCTTTTCTGTGATATGCTGTTAATTTGTTTTGTGTCTGAGGCAAAAACAAAACACTCTTTCTTTGAATGAGGTGGACTTTTACCCTTTAAAGCATAAACCTTCTCTCTGATACAAGCATTTTCTCTTCTACCGAGAAATGCGCATAAAGCAGAATGCCACTTCTCTGTCTTCAATGGAATATTCAACCAATAGGATGAATGGAAACATTTTGAAATGCGGCAAGTTTTCTTTCTGGAGTTGCCCATGTTTAGTGGGTAATTTGGATCCAGTCGTAGAGCATAAGGAAGCATAAATTATAACCAAAATGAGACCACTGGAGACAATGAAGGAAACTGCTATTATGAAAAAAAGAAAGAAAGAAAAAAAAAAAAGCTGAGCGGGAGAAACATTTGGGGAATGGAAATTAGGGCAGGTTTTGAAATATTTTCAAACCCGTTTACTACCATCTGTTAGGAGTCTATGCTGCTCAAGATTGATCGTTTCTTATCTGTGAAATCCTCTGGCTTTGGAAAACAAATTTGGTGAAAGATGACTAAACTTCCCTTTTAATGGCAAAGAGGTAATGTAGGGACATGGTGTAGCAGGCTTGGAACCAGAATCGTGGGGAGGGTGATTTAAGAATGCCCTCACCTGCATTTTTAAAGAAGGTAGGAGGGCCTTTTGAAGCTCATTTTGGCTCTAAAACCTGTTCCACCACTGTGTTCCTTCACTGAGAAGCAGTACTTTTGCAGATGAAGCAGCTGTTTAGGAGGAAAATCAGACCCCAGGAAGCCAGTTCTGCTGTAAAGCCGTTTACGTAGGGCATCCCGCAAGGTCAGTTGGTTGCAGAATCTTTTGCATAATTCCTGAAAATGGAGGCAGTTTAGCATCTGGATCCATTTTTCAGATTGTGGAGTTCAGAAAAAAATCTGTAAACAGAGTGAACCAGATTGTGTTGCGAAAATGGAAATCAAACAGAAAACAAGGACTATCTGGCAGCAAAATGATGTCTTGACTTGGGTTTTTAGAGATTAATGAAGTCATAAAACAAACAATTTGTATTAGCAGAAGTGCCTCCTTGTCCCCCAAAGGGCCAGTTAAATTGAAATGAAGATGCTCCTCTGGATTCCCCAAGAATTGCACTTCTCACCACTCCCAATTCACCTGCCTTCAACCCTCCATCGCTTTCCTCTGTCACCCGGAATAAGATTGTGTGTTTGTGTGTGTCAGTGTGTCCTGGGGTCCGGTCCTCTAAGACTCCATCTGAGCTTCCTCTTTGCTAGGCACACTTGACAGACTTAAGCGGGTTTCCACTGGGGCACAATCTTCCTGGCTACTGCCTCTGGCTAGAAAACACTTCCAACAAATGGCTAGCCCCCTCAATTCATTTATATCTCATCATAAGGAAGATTTCCTGATCATCTATCAAGTTAGAGCCCCTTCCTCATTTCCTTTAGAGTGACTTCCACTGACCATATTTATTTATCTGCTGTCTGCTTCATCCTCCAAAATGTAAGTCCCACAAAGGCAGAGCTAGTTCTGCTCACCCTCTATTCCCAGTACGAAGTAAAAAGGCACTTCGTATGCCTTTTTGGTATGGTAAATTAACATATAAAGTTTTTCATTTGCATTCATAGGTTAGCCATTTTTTGAATACTAAAACCTTAACTGTTCATTCACTGAATAAATATTCTGGACCTCTTTTATCAGTCAACTTTTGCTGCGTAAAAAACAACAATATGGTATATGGTAAATTGGACTCTATTGTTCATTCCCTTCCACGTCCCTACAGTATGTCCCCTGCCATCTTGCTCTTCACTTGGCTGTGCCGTGCGCTTTGACCTCATTGTATACAGGGTGTATTTCCCTGCCCCTTGACTTTGGCTCTGACCACATCTTGCTTTGGCCAATGGAATTTTAGTGGATGTGGACACATGAAGACTCCAGTGCTGCTCGCCCTTTTGCATGTCTGTCTTTGCCATGAGAAGAACATGACTCTGGAAGCTGCAGGCACCAGGAGATGAGAGATGGGTGAGTCCCCCTGGACCCGGCCCAGCCAAGTTTATCCTAAACCAACTGGGTTCCAGTTGACTCAAAAACACACGAGCAGGAAATAAACTCTCTTTGTTGTGTACCACTAAGGCTTTATTGTTGTTTTTTATGCAGCAAAAGTTGACTGATAAAAGAGGTCCAGAATATTTATTCAGTGAATGAACAGTTAAGGTTTTAGTATTCAAAAACTGGCTAACCTATGAATGCAAATGAAAAGCTTTATATGTTAAAAAAATGCCAAATTAAACAAAAAACCCAAGGATGCAGGACGTGGTACGTATAGTTCTAGACTTTTGCTTACATGAAAGGGAGACGAAACAAGAAATGTCCATGGCCCTGGGGAAGGTTTGACAGAACAGACTCTTTTCAACGAAGCTGACCCGGTTTAAAGAAGGAGAGAACACAGAACAGCTGGTCCTGGTGCCTCAGTGCCCATGATTACAACACACAGCGAGAGGCCCCAGGTTTCTTTTAACACTGGATGTGTGTGTGTGTGTGTGTGTGTGTGTATCTCTGTGTGGGTGTCTGTGTGTCTTGTGCATCTGTGTGTCTCTGTGTGGGTGTCTGTGTATGTGTATCTGTGTGTATGTATGTTTGTGTATATGTCTGTGTGTCTGTGTGTTTTTGCGTATCTGTGTGTCTATGTGTGTGTGTATTTGTGTGTATGCCTCTGTGTGTATGTGTGTGTCTCTGTGTGTCTGTGTGCATGTGTCTGAGTGTATTTCTGTGTGTCTCTGTGTGTGTGTATGCCTCTGTGTGTGTGTCTGTGTGTGTTTGTACCTCTGTGTGTGTATCTGTGTGTGTCTCTGTGTATAGCTGTGTGTGTCGGTGTGCATGGGTATCTTTGTGTGCGTGTCTCTGTGTGTGTCTCTGTATGTGTGTCTGTGTGTGTCTCTGTGTGTGTCTGTGTATATATCTGTGTGTACACATATGGGTCTGTTTGTGTGTATTGGGATAAGGAAGACAGGAAGGCAGTCATAAATGGATTGAAGGAAAGAAATAAATCCCGAAATTGAAAAACTACTTTTTAATAATATGTTGTACATCTCAATTGAATTAGACTACTATTAATCTTGTCATTGATATTGGTAGAGACACATACACTGATATATTTTAAATACAGATGAATACTTTATTTAGAATTACATGTTTCCTTTTAAGTAGAGACAATAGTACATTTTCAAAGCACTCAAATAGTAAAACTGTCTAACAGTCAATTAAGAACAGGTTTTTAATCAGAAAAAACGCATAATCTTTGCATTTTTAAAGAATTTTCAGAAAAAGAACTATTACAGCTTCTCTAAGAACACTATCTATGTAGGTATCTTTTGTAGATGGTCATGCTGTTCAGTATTTTTACTACCCTTAAAAAGAAAAAGAGAAGCCAGAAACAAGGCAATATTGTCCATTTTAAAGAATTCTGAACTCAATCTGTTGTCCAAGTGTCTCTGAGTTTTACTGCGATCCAGTTCCTGGGGGATTCAGAGGCTTAGTGAAGTTTCAGTTTGTAGGTTTTCCAGTTACTGACCTTTTTTGGAGGCACTTCTAAACTACAGGGCTTTGCCAGTTGTGAAATACAGCCAGCCGTAATACGAACCCAGCACTATTGCATCAGTAGAAACAGGAATCAGACCGCGATCCAGAGCATGATGTACCACCGGTGCCAGTTTCTGAAAACCCATAAATCTTGGAGCATCCCTAGAATGTATTCAGTTTCTGGTGGAAGAATTGCTGCGTTGTTGCCAAACCTGCCTTCTGCTCTCTCGAACGTTCTTTGTCAGGAAGATATCATCAACGGAGGAAAAAATGCAAACGCATTTGACTGTAGTCATGGACACTTCTGTGACGAGAACATTATTTTGTCATTATGACAATCGGATAAATGTGTTTTGTTTGGTTCAGAAAGATGTAAGAATTTTCGACCGAATTATAGAATTTACATTTTAAATGGGAAACATATGGGTATATATTCAGATATGACATAACATCCTCAAGTGCATAAAAAGCAACAATCTGACAGATGTTCACAGAGGATTGTATACAGAAGAAATATCAGGTGCGATGTAAGTGATAGCAGTTGCTAGAATTTGACTTTATTGCCAAGGAAGAGAGGAGAGAGCTTAACTTCTGCGTTGCCTCTGCTAGATCATTGTATTTTTCAAATTAACGTTCCCCCAAAGATAATTTTTTCCTGCCAAGGCAGGTCTTATGAGGAGTTGGAATAGGTTGGTTTCAGCACTCAATGTGTTTTTCTGGGATGCTGAGATAGACTTAGTGCCAATAAAACAAACTCTCTTTATTCTAAAGTGAGTGAGTAAAATCCTCTCATCATTTTTAAGGTCTTTGGTGCTTGTTATATTAAAATATCCCTAAAACAGTGACTTTTTAATGTTTTCTCTAACTTTTCAAACTTAATATAACTGAGGAAGCTTAGTGATCAAATCATTGTTGTATGAAAGAATATAGTACCAGGAATGTTATTGCAGCACTGGAGGTCACAGCAAAATACTAAGCATGTCTAGAATACTAGAATACAAAATACTAAGAATGTCTAGCAACAGGGCACTGGTTAAATAAATCAGGCTACTTCAAGATAATGGCATGCTGTACAGCCATGGGAAAAAACATTAAATAGGGATTTTTATATAAAAAGAACATATTCACAACACGCAAAGTGAAAAGGCAAGTTATAAAACAATATAATCACTGCAAACAGGCAAAAAAGAAGTGTACCAACAGGTTGATAGTGGTTATCTCAGGTGTTGGAACTATACATAACTTTTTTCTTTTTTTAAAGAGACAGGATCTCGCTCTGTTGCCCAGGCTGGAGTGCTGTGGTGTGATCATAGCTCACTGCAGCTTCAACCTCCTGGGCTCAAGCGATCCTCCTGCCTCAGCCCCCAGAGTAGTCTAGGATTATAGGTATGTGCCACCATGCCTAATGTTTTGATTTCAAAACTTTTGTGTAGAGACGGGGTCTCACTATGCTGCCCATGCTCGTCTTGAACTCCTGGGCTCAAGCAGTCTTCCCCTCATCCTCCCAAAGTGCTGAGATTACAGGCATGGGCCACCACGTTCGGGCATAAATAATTTTAATGATCCTTATATATGATCCCTATATACAGAGACAGCATAAATTTTCTGCAAATGAAATGATATAAATCATAACATATAGTGTCTGCCCATGGTGAGTAGCCAATAAATGCTAGCATTTATGATTATGGTTATTATGAGAACAATAATACATTTAATACACTGTTTATAAATAAATTATTTATAACATTTATTTTTTATAAAATAAAAGAGTCATCATTTTTAAAAACTCCATTGAAATTCCTGAGGTGTGGTTTGTTTGGTGTATGTGCATGGTGGAAGAGGGAGGTGGGGTCAATTTAGAGGAAATTTCTGTACCTCTTAGATGGGTGGGTGGTAACTGAGGAGGGAACAGTGAATCAGAAAAACTGAAAGCGAACTTGGCATTCTTGATCTTCTCGGGTCCACTTTTCTTTGACATTCACAAACCCTGGAGAAGTAATATGCTAGCTCAGAACATAACAGTCTGTGGGTACTTCCTTCCTCGCATGTATTTCCCTTAAAAATTAAGCTTGTGAAGATATCACAGAGCCATGGAAAAGATGACACCTCTACTTACTTTCTAAAAATACTTTTTCATCCTTTCTGCATCTTTCCCATAGACTAGTATTTCCATCATACAACAAAAGTTATAAGGTACTTTTTTCAATTGAAAAAATATATAAAAATAATTATATATTGGCTGGTTTTAACCACAACCTTCTGGTATTCCAAGAAAAATAAAAAGGAATACCTAATTTACAAGTCAAATTAGTCTGATATTGTTTTTGTTATTTTCCTCACCTAAATTTCTCTTTCAGTGTTGCAAAATGTTAGTTAATAACTTAACAAATATTAGTAAGGACCCAAACTAAGTTTATAAAATGTATGTAATTTCCGTAGCTGAAACTATGAAATCTTCTAGGAAAACAAAACCTTTATTTCAAAATAAACTCAAACATTTCAAAATAAACTCAAACATTTCAAAACAAAATCAAATTTTTTATTTCAAAAACTAATTTAGAAAATACTACTTCCACACAAGTGAGTTTTTAAAGAAATGACCATCTCAAAAGGTAGTTTATTCTCAGTCATAACTAACTTTACTGCTTTTGGGAGGGTGTACAAATGTGTTTTTGTATCTGTTTTTGGTGTGCTAAGAAATTTTTATTAAAATTTCTTGTAGTACATTTGGAAGCTGTTTTGCAAAGAAAATGTCAAATGTGTAGAAAATTTTGTAAAACTGTTAAAAAGTGTTAGAGAAAGAAGATTAAGCAATTCAATAGTGGTGATGTGATTTATGTGATCCCTTCAGATAGAAACTCATTTTGCTTAATTTGAAACATCCAACCTGTGAGTAAAAATTGGCTTGGTCAGAAATTTTTCCTGGCTGGGTGCAGTGGCTCAAACCTGTAATCCTAGCACTTTGGGAGACCAAGGTGGGTGGATCACCTGAGGTCAGGAGTTCAAGACCAGCCTGGCCAACATGGTAAAACCCTGTCTCCACTAAAAACACAAAAATTAGCTGGGCGTGATGGCATGCTCCTGTCATCCCAGCTACTGGGGAGGCTTGAAGCATGAGACTTGCTTGCACCTGGGAGGCAGAGATTGCAGTGAGCTGAGATCGTGCCACTGCACTCCAGCTGGGGCCACAGAGTGAGACTCCGTCTCAAAAAAAGAAAAATAAAAAACAAACATAAAAATTCCTGTTTGGTATGTGTTTTGAGATTTAAAGGGAAGCTTTAGGAAAATATTTTGTTTGTGAATCTGAAGAGGGGAAAAATGTCCTTGCAGGAAACATGATTTTATGACTTTATTCTTCTACCTGCAAACTCTACCACTTCCAGATGCCCTATGCTTTAAAACTTCATTCAGGTACTGCAAGAAATGCTGAGCAAACAATTATTGTGTAGGCACAATGTCAGAAAAGCACAGTAGTCTCAATATTTGTCCATTCTACTCACTAAAAACAGACGTTGTTCATGAGAGAAAGAAGGGAATTATTCAGAAAATCTAGTCACGTGTTTTAAAGATGGCCATAATTTCTTTGACGCTCATCCCATTGAAAGATGGAGTCCAATTGTCCCCTCTCTGCCCATTGAATCCGGATAGGCTTAGTGACCCATTTGTAACCCACAGAATGTGGCAGAAGTGACACTGTGTGGCTTCCAAGGCTAGGTCAGAAAGGATGATGCAACATCCACCTTGTCCCCTTGTCCACTGGAGCATTTACTTTTTGAGCCCCAGCCTGTGATGCAAGAAGTCTAACCAGCTGAAGGCCACCATGCTGTGAGGAAGTCCAAGCCACATGGAGAGAGACCACATGTAGATAGTCTTGCCTACAGTCCTAGCTTAGCGCAGCCCTGAACTATCCCAGCTCAGGCGACAGGCACAGCAATGAAGATGCCGTCACCCCTGAGATGACTGTGGCCCCAGATGCTTGTGTCAGTGTTCCAGTCTTCCCACCTGGGCTCCAGGTGTCGAAGAACAGAAAGAATCAATCCCGGCTTTACCATTTTTGAATTCCTGTCCAACAGAATCCATGAGGCTGATACTGATTTTTTTCATCGCTAAGCATGGGTTTTGGTTTTGTTTCATTTTGCTTTGTTTTCATGCAGAAATAGATAACTGGTACATTGTGTAATTTGAACTTACAGGATAAATATTTGAGGAGATGATATGTTGTAAATATGTTACCCTGAAACTGCATTTTATTTCTGAGTCAGAAGCATTTAGATTATATATTCTTTGTGTTTTAATAAAATATAAAGTTATTAGTTGCTTTTAGTTTTCAGTATAACGGAATCACGGGGTATCGTTTAAGTCTTTATTTGGAATATCCAAACTGAACAAAAGAGTGGCTTCTATGACTCGTCTAAGGAATATGATGTGCTGCTTTCCTGGTGGACTCTTGCCCCAGTCCTTGGTCATTTCTGTGTTGAGTTCACTGATAAATGCTCATCCCTGTGCCCTGGCCCTGCTGCTGTAGTGACAGATGCTAATCACATCACAGACTGAACACTTCACTCAGGCAGCTTCACCCACTGCTCAGCTATGCCAGGCTGTCCTCGGGGCTACAGGCGGAGCTTGGTTAGTCAATGCTTGTGAGTCTTGTTTCATAGCAAATGTTTGTTCCCAATTTAGTTACAAATACATTTAATTCTTACAGCACTAAGTAGAAAATGAATGTGAAAAAATAAGTTTAAGCTCAAGCAGCTTTAATCTGGATAATTCTCTTTTATTGCAACAACACTTCAAATAAATAGGCTGACCTATCTACTTTTTACCTAATTAAATCTGAAAAGAGAAAGTCACTCTGTTTATAAGGACATTCAAAGTAACTTCTTTGGCTCTTATATTCCGTTGTTATTTCAAAATTCAAAAAGGTTTCTTTGTCTTTATAAACATAGTCTAAACCACTAAGTTATCAGCTTTTGAGGAAAGTTTTTTGAATCACTGCGATCTAGCATTTATAAATAGAAATGTTAACTCTGAGTGGAGAAAATGTTTATAGTTCTCCAGAATCCTTAGAACATCTGTATTAGTCCTGTACTTTCATTGCCTTATAATCATTGCCATGTAGTAATGCCAACCACAAATTATGACATATTTCAAAGATACATACAAGACTCCACTAAGTGGCAAATTCTGGTAACTGGGCTGCCCTGTAAACATGAGAACAGAGTCTGGGATTCAGAGCATAAGTTCTACCAAAACAAGTTCAAACGGGGGATGAGAGGGGTCAGGATTCACTGTAAAACAGCGATTTTTAAAACATCTTCATCACAGTTATGGACTGAATTGTGTCTGCCCCAAAATTCACAAGTTGAAAGCCTAACCCCCAGCGCTTCGTAACATGACCTCATGTGGAGACAGGGTCTTTGAAAGTCTAATTAGTTAAGATGAGATCGTATGTCATGGACAAGGTGGGCCCTAACATGGCTAGTGCCCTCATAGAAAGGGGAAATTTGCACACAGACACAGACACACAGACACACACACACACACACACCAGCATGTGAAGATGAGCATGGGGAACGGGGTGAACCCAAGGGATACCAAAGATGGCCAGCAAATCCCTGGAAGCCAGGGGAGAGCCCTGGAACAGATTCTTCCTCTCAGCCTCAGAAGCAAGCAACCCTGCCGACACCTGGATTCTGGACGCCCAGCCCCCAGGACCATAAGACAATACACTTCTGTTGTTCATGCCACCCAGTCCACAGTACTTTGTTATGGCAGCCCTAGGAAGTGAACACACCTGTAATTGGCAGATTTTGATTTAACATGGAAGTTTCTAATGCTCTTTATTTATTTTTTAACTCCATAGTGATGGGAGGTGAGATAATTACCCAGTGGATTTACAATCTGTCTAGACAAACTGAATTCACTCAGGGAGCTGTCTCACAGGAACGAAAAACAGCTCTTCCCTCAGCTAACTTGCATATGTACTTGAGATTATTTGAACATTTCCAAGGTCCACCAAAAGAACACAATCATAAGTTAATAGGAATCCTGACGATTGCAGCTCCTCACTAAAGCCAGACTCCGTTGGGCCTTGCCTGGTCCTCCGCATCAGGAGCCTGGGCTGCATGTTCTTGTTCCTCATTTCAGAGGTGTCCAACCTTTTGGCTTCGCTGGGCCACATTGGAAGAATTGTTTTGGGCCACATCTAAAATACACTAACATTAATGATAGCTGATGAGCTAAAAAAATTGCAAAAAAATCTTAAAATGTTTTAAGAAAGTTGATGAATGTGTATTGGGCTGCATTCAAAGCCATCCTGGGCCGCGTGCAGCCTGCAGGTCACAGGTTGGACAAGCTTGCCATCCTTTCAGAGCCTTGGTTGCTGTGACAGTGCCCTGTTGTTTGACCAGTCCTTCATTTCACACATCATCCCTAAAGAGATCACAAGCCTGGCCACATTAGGAGACACTTAATGTGGAGCTTAGGATCTTTGGGACCTGGCCCCCATGGCTCCTGCCCTCACTAAAGAAGAAATTGAGCCAGGCACCACTGCTGGGGCCCTTGGAAAACGTCAAAGCACATGAAATTGTTTGTAGGTGGCTCCCACTTCCTTCCTTCTTTCCTTCCTTCCTTCCTTCCTTCCTTCCTTCCTTCCTCTCTTTATTTCTCTCTCACTTTCTCTCTTTCTCTTTTTCTCTCTTCTTTCCTTTCTTTCCTTTTTCTTTTCTTTCCTTTCTTTCCTTCCTTTCCTTTCTTTCCTTTCTTCTCTTTCTTCTCTTTCTCTCTTTCTTACTTTCTTTCATGGAGTCTTGCTCTGTTGGCCAGGCTGCTGAAGTGCAGTGGCGTGATCTCAGCTCATTGCAACCTACACCTCCTGAGTTCAACTAATTCTCCTGTCTTAGCCTCCCTAGTAGCCGGGATTATAGTCGCCCGCCACCACGCCCAGCAAATTTTCGTATTTTTAGTAGAGATGGCGTTTCACCATATTGGTCAGGCTGGTCTCGAACTCTTGAACCTCAGGTGATACCCCCTGTCTTGGCCTCCCAGAGTGCTGGGATTACAGGTGTGAGCCACAGCGCCTGACCCTTGTACCCTTCTTTCAAGATGACCTCCAAAGCCATCCAGAGTCCCTGCACTGAATTCCCCTTCCACTCAAGGAGTCTGCCTTGGTCCTGGGGTGCAGGAAAGACTAAGAGTTGTGTGATGAAAGCTGTGGTGTGATGTCCGGGAGAGACAGGACTCCTCAATTCGAATGACCTATAATGGAGGCAGTGTGAGGCAGACATTCCCCAACTATAGGATGTACTCTACAAGTAAAGAGTGGGGCAAGAATTTAATATTGTATTAATCCTGGATCACTGCTCTCCCCTCGCTTAGATAATGAATGGATAAACTGAGGTACCATTAAACAGATGATGAGGCAGTAGGTTTTCCGTTCCAGGTGTTGACAGACAAAGTAGCACATTAAAAAGAAAAAAACAACAACCTAGTCCTCTTAATCGTATTGCTTAGAAGTGCTGTGACAGACAGAGATAAGCAGGTAGCCAGATAGATGTGTAGGTGTAAAGAAAGAGAAAAAGACAGATTGACAGAAAGCAAGACGGCCTGAAAGGTAGATTATCTGCAAGGATGAGAGATAAATCAGATAAATAGAGCAATTACCTAACCACCTGCATTTTGTTTCCTCCCACATTCTTCTTAGCTTTAGATCAGTTACCAGAATTATATCATGTCCAGTGCAGGAAGTTACTTAAGTGATCTCCATATTCAATGATGTTCCTTCAAGAAATTTTAATTAAGTCATTTTTGTATTAAAAATCAAGTACTATGAAGTTCTATGTATTAAGTGCACATTCAATATTCAGATGCATAAGTTATAAACATCCAAAAGACACTCCCCCAACTCCCAAAGAAACTCACAGCTTATGGGCCTGCAGATGGTTCCGATGTGGGCAGTGGGAGCTGTAGCCTGGAAAATGAAGCTGTGACACTGTATGAAGTTCTGTGTCCTGGATTCTGTTTGCTGCTACCAGTGTTGTAGCTGACCACCCCTGCTGGCTGGTTATCAGGTCTTTCAAAAGATACAACATGGCCGGGTGTGGTGCCTCACGCCTGTAATCCCAGCAATTTGGGAGGCTGAGGCGGGTGGATCACAAGGTCAGGAGTTCGAGACCAGCCTGGTCAACATGGTGAAACCCCATCTCTACTAAAAAAAAATACAAAAATTAGCTGAACATGGTGGTGTGTCCCTGCAATCCCAGCTACTCAGGAGGCTGAGGCAGGAGAATTGCTTGAACCTGGGAGGCGGAGGTGGCAGTGAGCTGAGATTGTGCCACCGCACTTCAGCTTGGGTGACGGAGCAAGACTCGTCTCAGTTGTACAAGAGGCCACGGTTCCTTCCTTCCTTCCTTCCTTCATTCATTCATTTAAATATTTCTTGATGTCTACTTAGTGTGAGGTTCTGAGCCAGGAAATATAGCAATGAACAAGTCCAACACATCTCATTCCTCATCATGTTTACATTGTAGCAGGGAGAATCTTCAAGCACTCCTATTGATTTGAAATAGACACTAGAGGAGAAAATCATGAAGGAAATGGGCTCAAAACTCATCTAGTTCAACAGAAGCAGTAAATTCATCAAACTCCAGACAATACTGTCCCATCTGAATTTCTTTTTTTTTTTTTTTCTTTTTTTTTTTGAGACGGAGTCTCGCTCTGTCGCCCAGGCTGGAGTGTGCAGTGGCCGGATCTCAGCTCACTGCAAGCTCCGCCTCCTGGGTTTACGCCATTCTCCTGCCTCAGCCTCCCCAGTAGCTGGGATTACAGGCGCCGCCACCTCGCCCGGCTAGTTTTTTGTATTTTTTTAGTAGAGACGGGGTTTCACCGTGTTAATCAGGATGGTCTCGATCTCCTGACCTCGTGATCCGCCCGTCTCGGCCTCCCAAAGTGCTGGGATTACAGGTGTGAGCCACCGCGCCCGGCTCCATCTGAATTTCTTAAGACTCACGGTCAGTGTTTGCCTCTCTTCAGTGGTGACAGCCCTTTTCTGTGGGGTAACATTTCTGAACAGAGCCCTAGAGAAGACTTCTGATCTACCCATTATTTTCTCCTTTTCGTACAGTTTTATCACCCATGCCACCATTTAGCTGCAGAAGAGTTAGAATCCTCCAACGTGGTTGGTGATTTGCCTGTGTAACCCCTTTCCATGAAACCACATTCTGCTGGCCAGGCAGCCGAGGGTGGTTTTAAAGCCAGGAGTCCCCACAAAGGACATGAATAGCCCCACAGAGGTTGTCCACCTCACACCCACCACGTGCCCTGGTAAAAGTGCCATCTGTCTTCTCCTTATCCTTTGTCTATTAAGCAGATAAGGGGAGCTGACTCCTATGCTATGCTAAGGGACATGACAAAGACAAGTGCCTCTCCCAGCCTGTGGCCATGACTTGGTGTTCCTTCACTCTTCCCCGTCTTTAGTGGAAGTTATTGGGTTGAACAACAGACATGACATCATTCAGGTGCCCTCAGGCTGGGTTGGGAGAAACAAGCCTATGTATTAACACAACATGTCACGTAGTCAACCCTTCTTCTCTCCCCTTTTTCTTTGTTGAAGGATGGCACAGATCTACACAGTTGTCTTCAGGTTAGTGTGAACTCTGAGCCCTCGAGACTTTTCCTCAGAAGGAAGTTGTTCTAGGGAGCGTCTGTCATTTCCTCTCAGCATCTTTTGAAGTTGAGCATTGAGAGAGTGTAGGAAAATTCCTAGATCCTAGTAAATAGGCTCACTCAAGAAGCTGAAGAGAAAATATGCAAACTAATTGTTGTAAAAACCTTTCATTTCCATAGTTTCCTAAAACAGCGATGTAACGATATTAAAGAACAGCCTGGGTTATATTTATAGTCTACCTATTAATAGGGCAGCCTTTTACTGACACCTGCATTTTTCTGCTGCTCCCAAATGATAGCATGCACTTTGCTGTTTTAATACGTAAACCAAATTCATAAGCAAGTAAATAAGTCCCAGATTCTTCTTGCAGACGCTGAACATTGTGGTCCCATAAATGCAAGTTCTATCTCTGCAGTCATTATCACCATTATTATTATTTAACAATTACCATTTTTGCATTTCCCTCTCTTGTACTGGGCTATAATTTCCAAGGGACTGTGTTTCTCTTGATCATTCCTGTAGCCCTAGCATTCAGTACAGATTCTGGCACAAAATTGTCACTCAGTGAACATTTCTTGCGTAGATGAATGGGTTTGAATGTGGAGCTGTTGATTTGCTTAGAGAAGTACCTTTTGTGAAGATGTCCACATGTTGTAGGTAGAAACGGGAGGTGAAACATATGGAAATGATCACAGAGGAGCTAAGTAGGATGCAGAGACATAGCCCTGTTCATGACAGTGCCACACAGAGGTGGCCGGCTGGGCACCGGAGGGGGTCAGGGGCTGCCTGATTGTCAGAACTGTCAGTGGCCTGATGACCACACACATTGCTTCTGGGAAAATTCTTATCTGAGAATTTCTTCCATTTCCTGGAAACACAATTCAAAATCTGTGTTAAGTGTCTTGTTTTTCTGGCGTTGTCTAAGAACAAAGTGTTCCCTAGTTTGAAATTTTCCAGATTACTAGAGCCTACTCATTTAAATTAAACAACAAGACATTTGAAATTTTACTCATTTTGGTGAATTACTTTTTATTTTCTTGAATAGTTAGGCTGAAGTTCACTTAACTCCTTCTAAAGACTCAGAGTCACCCTGTTGGCTAGCTCTTGAGAGCATCTACAGAATGGTTTTATGTATGCACATACTTTTTATGACTTGAAGAATACTTTTGCACATAGCAGGTGTTTATAACTCCCCCTCTACCATTGTGGTGTGAGAATAGGAGTGGGCAGCGGGAAGCAGCAAGGAGCAATGGGGTAGCGGTGTACAGAGCCTGTGGCTATCTGTTTTATAGACTGGTACTTCCTGGATGCTGTGTGAGCAAAGAATCCTGCTGTTTCATGTACTCTACCATGCATTCCCTTAATTAATCTTCAAAGTGATTTGTTCAGGCAAGTGGGGATTTATTGCTCTCACCATTTTACAGGAACATAAACTGATTCAGTAAAGTTTATTTTTTATTATTTATTTGTTTGTTTTTTAAGACAGAGTTTTGCTCTGTCGCCGGGCTGGAGTGCAGTGGCGCGATCTTGGCTCACTGCAACCTCTGCCTTCCCGGTTCAAGAGATTCTCCTGCCTCAGCCTCCTGAGTAGCTGGGATTACAGGTGCACACCACCACACCTGGCGAATTTTGTATTTTTAGTAGAGATGGGGTTTCACCATGTTGGTCAGTCTGGTCTCAAACTCCTGACCTCAGTGGATCCACCCACCTCAGCCTCCCAAAGTGCTGGGATTACAGGCGTGAGCCACCATGCCCAGGAATTCAGTAAAGTTTAGATTTACATTGTGAGAAAACACATAGCTAAAGCAAACATTCCTGCAGTGCCTACTTTGTGCCAGGTGTGGTTTTAGGAACTTTATACCATGATTTTATTTCGACATTTTTAGCATCAGCAATCTCATTCTACTAGGTCATAGCAAAACTGGACTAAGAGCTGTGGCATTTTTCTCCAAATCCCATGTTCTTTTCGGAGGGTTACATTACTTCTACAAAATAACAGTGACTTAGTCAATTTAGTGTTGCTATAACAGAGTATCTGAGACCGAGTTCATTGAGAAAAAAACGAGGTCTATTGAGCTCATGGTTCTGCAGGTGGGAAATTTCAAGGGCATGGCACCGGCTTCTGGCCAGGGCTTTCCTGCTGTGTCATACCATAACAGAAGGTCAAAGCTGGGGTAGGCATGTGTGAAAAGGAAGGGACCAAGGAAGGTGACATGTTTTACACCAACCTACTCTTGAGGGAACTAATCCATTTCTGCAAGAACTAATCCAGTCTTGCAAGAGTAAGAACTCACTCACTATCCTGAGAATGGCACCAACTCATCATGAGGAATCCAACCCTGAGACCCAAACACCTCCCACTGGGCCCCACCTCCTAACACTGTCTCTTGCAATTAAACTTCCACATGGGTTTTGGTGAGGAAAAGGCACATCTAAATTGTAGAAAATATCCATAAAAAGCTTGAGAAAGCACATGGATATACATGGTTTTGTTTCACCATCTTTGCCCTTTTCTATTGATACCACGATGCCCTTGAGTCTAGAAAAAGTCCTTCAGGCTGAATGGGTTTCAGATGGCTGTCCACTGGATTTCTGGTTTTACCTTTTATCACTAATGGGCTCCTACTCATTTAAGGGCTTGTAGTCTCATCCCGTACTTACCTTAAGGCCAGGTTCACTGCAAAACACAAATCCAATTCCAAAACACTGGTAAGCAATCAGATTGGACTGTTGTTTTCTTAGGAAAAGAAAGCAAAAACTTACCCCATAAGGCATCACTGCCTAAAACTACCTTTCAGCATTTCTGTCATTTCCTTGGATGCTTGAGACTCAACCTGTGAGAGGGAAAGCATGTACCTCTCCCACACACCCTTAGTTGCCCTAAACAATTCACTTCTGCATTCCACTTTTAGCAAAAGAAAAGCGTGGTGATTACCAGAATTCAGTGCAGAGCCATCCCTTAACAATGGTTAAGAAACAAGGGAGGGAGGGAAGGAAGGAAGGAAGGAGGAAAGGGGGGGGAGGGAGAGAGAGAAGAAGGAAGAAAGAAAGGAAGGAAGGAAGGGAGGGAGGGAAAGAAAGAAGGAAATGGAAGGAAGGAAGGAGAGGAGGGAGAAAGGAAGGAAATGGAAGGAAGGATAGAGGGAGTGAGGGAGGAAGGAAGGAAGAAAGAAAGAGGGTGGGAGGGAGGGAGAGAAGGAAGAAAGGAAGGGAGAGAGGGAAGGAAGGAAGAAGAGAGGGAGGAAGGAAGGAAATGGAAGAAAGGAAGGGAAGAGAGAGGAAAGAAGGAAGGAAGGAAGGAAGGAAGGAAGGAAGGAAGGAAGGAAGGAAGGAAGGGAGGCAGGGAGGGAGGGAGGAATCAGAAATCAGTCAGTGAAACCCAGGAAAACCATTAGGCAGGAATTAGGACAACACCTTATTCAGGTTTGCATTCCCAACATTTAGCACCATATGCATCAAAAATGTTGCTGGATGAATACTGAGTAACAGTCAAACACTGAATAAACCTGGCAGGTTGACATCACAGGGAGGGCACAGTGTACTGGACTGTGACTGGGTTGCTGTTTTCCATGCCAAGTCATGACAGTAGGATTCAGTGTGTGGGGTAAACACAGTCTTATGAATCTCACTTTCAAAACACTGCAAGTGCTATAGATAAAAGCTTTCATAATTTTGAGATAATAATGGTAAAAATTATCATTTTTGCTTACTATTTGTGATGGTTAACATTGAGTGTCAACTTGATTGGATTGAAGGATGCAATGTATTGTTCCTGGGTGTCTGTGAGGGTGTTGCCAACGGAGGTTAACATTTGAGTCACTGGACTAGGAGAGGCAGACCCACCCTCAATCTGAGTGGGCACCCAGCTGCCAGCTCAGCTGCCAGCACAGCTAGAATAAAGCAGGCAGAGGAACGTGGAAGGACTAGACTGCCTGAGTTTTCCGGCCTTCATCTCTCCCCTGTGTTGGATGCCTCCTGCCCTCACACATCAGACTCCAGCTTCTTCAGCTTTTGCATTCTTGGACCTACCCCCGCCACGTGGTTTGCCAGGGGCTCTCAGGCCTTTGGCTACAGAATGAAGGCTGCTCTATCAGCTTTCCTACTTTTGAGATTTTGGAACTTTACTGGCTTCTTTGCTCCTCAGCTTGCAGACGGCCTGGTGTGGGACCTCACCTTGTGATCGTGTGAGTCAATACTCCTTAATAAACTCCCTTTCATATATACATCTATCCTATTAGTCCTGTCCTTCTAGAGAATGCTAATATAATATTTTTAATGTTTATATCCCACAATAAAACTCAGAAGTAGTTAATCAGGCTTAAATGCAAGAGAAAGGTTTATATTAATTATTGGCCATAACCAACAAAAAATTCAGAAAAGTCAGAATCATCATGCTGCCTTTATTCAACACTGACTTTGCTAAGCCTTTTGGAATCTGTCATGTATGAAATTCAACCTGAAATACATACATGCAACAGCTGCATCTTAGGGCTTTAAGGCCAACTGCAACTCATAGGTGCCTAGAACCACCGGCCCTGAGAAACAGCTGAAGAAGAAGATTGGTTTAGTGTTTGGGTCCTTCTATGACCTTGAAGAAAGCACTGGGGAAGACATGACTGTGCCTTCACTGAGTAGCCCCACCAGCCATCACCATTTCATTTCTTACCCATCTTTGTAGTAGACTCATTCCCAATCAAGAAGGCTAAGGCAGCCAAGGGTTAAGTTAATACAGGGCTGGTAACTTTTCTAGGCTTGCCAGTCATTTACACACAGAGAGGATCATAGGAAATTGAGAGAAGAACAGAGAGAGAGAATCTAGGTTTCCTGACAATGTAAATTACATCTTAGTATGAGAAGTTAAACAATATCCATTGTTTTGAATTATTTTTCCCTTAAATCCACAGTGGTAAATCCTTTCTCTTTCGAGGACTGTTGGTCATCACGGGAAACCGGGACCATCCGGTCAAGTCAGGGCATATCTGTTAATCTTTAAGTTTATAAACTGGTGCAAGAAATAAATAAAGAACCTGAGTTGGAGTTGCCAGTTAGTTTAGGCTTATCTTGCTTGGAGAAGGTAATAAATTGACTATGCTTTAAGTGAACAGTGGGAAACGATTGATGATTCAATAACTTTAAATTAAAAGAAGATTTATTGGAAAATTGGCAGTGCTGCAGCAGATTTGAATCAGCTGTTAAGTAAGTTAGTGCTCACATGCCATGACAAACCCAGAAGCCGGTTTGTGAAAAACAAAGGGAGCCTCTTCCTGTATTTTACTTTTGAGCCCATGAAGGAGATTTGAAGCCGATGAAGAAGATTCGAAGGCACCTTTCAGAAAGGGAAGTGAGTGAGGACAACAGAGACCTCCACCATCTGCTGCCTCCAGGATACAAGGATAAAAAATACAGCATGTTGTTTAGAAGTAAGAATATTGCTCTTTTTCTTTCCTTTTCCTTAATTTTGATGTGCATCATTACGATTTCAAAAAGTGAAATATAAGTGGACTTTTAAGTTCTGTTTCCGGTCTGTTGAGGTTGACACGACTCACTGAAAGTTCGTGTCTCTGGCAGGTACGTGAGGGAAGTGCTCATGCCTCCCAGGGATGATGGAAGGTTAAGGTCCTAACACCTCCTGCACATCTGAGCAGCGGCACACTGAACCAGAGAGTCCTGGATGTGGGACAACAGAGGCAGACTCGAGAGTCTGGAACATTATGTTAGGATCACACAAAAAGATACATGATTTTCATAGGTAAGTGTTGTCTTTTTGGTGTTGGAAAAAGTTTCTCACTAATAACTGTCTAAAAGGGAAGTAATTAGAGTTTCAGGCATTCTAAAAATAACTGTGAAGAGGGTTTTGTCTCGGTTTTGGTTCTTTCTGATGTGCCTTACAGCTTTCCCTAAGGCAACACACTTATTGACCTACTGCCGGGGCAAATAGGTGGAAAAAACCCAACCTTTCCTCTCTCTGGAGAAAGGAAGGGTCAGGTGTAACACTGAAGCGACTCAAAAGTAGGGGAGCTTATATCAGCTCTGTTCTGCAAAATGGTTCCCCTGTTTTTTACATAGAAAGAGAAGGAAGGAGGAGAAAGCTCACAGCAACGTCCTTGATTTAACCGTACAGAGGGCAGAAATGGCGGATCGTTATTTTGCGGTTTGGGTTGTTGTTCATTTAAATTTCATGTGCCAATTCTCACTGATTAGCGGTGGCTGCTTGGAGCACTGTGTCAGGAAGGATTCTCAGGCACATGGTGAGCACTCAGCACTTGTTGTATGCCGAATGAATGCCTGTCTTGGACACAGGGAAAGGAGTGGTACCACATGTGTTGCAGAGTTGCCTCGAGTTGACCCCAAGAAAGACATTCTAAAGAGGAGAAGGTTAGGGATGAGAGACAAAGATGCATGCTAAGGCTGATGAGCTGTTCTCCTAACAGATAAAACCTGACCCGGCCTTGGACTTCAGTACACGTGAGTAAACTGTTAAAGGATGCTACATTAATTGGCTGTGTACATCTGAACTTTTAAAACAATGCATGCTCTTTGACCCTACCTCCACCCCACACCTCTACTTCTAGCAATTTAACCTAAGGAAATAATGAGCAAAGCCTTAGCTACAGTGGTGTTTGACAGAAGCATTTCTTATTTATAAAAAAGAGAAACTCGTGCAAAGTAACTCAGGTTCAAAAAGAGGTTAACCTAAAGCAGTATTTCTCAAATTTGGCCTGTTGACATTTGGGGACAGATGATTCTTTGTTGTGGGGACTGTCCTGTACATTGTAGGATGCTTAGCAACATCCCTGGATTTTTCCACTAGATGCCAGTAGCAGCCCCCTCACTAGCTGTGACAACCCAAAATGCCTTCTGATATTGCCAAAGGTCTCCTGGGAGGAGCGGGAAACCCAAACCACTCCCAAGTAAGAATCACTGGTATAAGGGTATAGAACTCATGGCAATTCAAAAAAAGCTGAAAAAAAGCTGAAAACCCAGGATTCCAAATCTGAAGAGCTGCAGCATCTTGAGTGCAATCATCTCTCTCACTCCCATTTCCCCCTCTGCTGACCTCGTTTGGTCTGTAGGACATAGATCTGCTCCATTCTCAGAGTCTCTGCTCTTCATAATTGCAATGTGTACTTAGGGCGATAACGACACCCCACACGTAACTTTATATGACCTTTCAGCTCAATTATCCACCACTGACTGCTAACTTCTTTCTGCTTCTTAGTTTAAGAAAAGAGGTAGCTGATCAGTTCTACTCATTGTGAAAAGTCAGGTGAGAGGCCTTAGGTAACCGGCTGCTGAAGGATGATCTCTAACCTGCTCTGGGGCAGGTGTCCTCCTCCTGCTAGGTCAGCTATGAGTGGACAAATTGAATGATTCCCTCAAAATGTCAGTGATAATGTTGTTCATTGCAATATGTTTTTCCTGCTTCTTCACCTGCCCAACAATGTTTGGTTAGATGTGAGACATTGCAACTTTACCTGATTTAGACCACTGGATATTTTTACACTCCTGTGAATATTCTTGAGCTTTCTTCTGGGATGCAGCTAAGTTTCTTGGAAAAAGTTTGATCTTTTAACCCTAGACTAAACACCTCTCTAGTTCCACCTGATAAGCCTGGTCTAGGGCTAATTGTTCCCTACTACCAGGGCAAGACCCTCCTAAACATTCTACCCAGCGTCCTATGAATTAGAACGTTTTCCAATCTGGCTGGAGGAAACGGATACTATTTCCAGCCTCATGTGAGCTCCAGCTACATGTCTTCTAATCTTTTCATGTGGTTCTTTCTTCCAGAGAAAGAAAGACTCAGGTAGTTTCCTCACATGCATGTCCTGATCAGCGCTCGGTCAAACACCCGAGGAGGATGGCCTGCATTCGTCCGTAATCTTTTATGCAGCTCTCTCCTTCCCAGTGTTCTGTGCTGTGAACTCTCACCACTCTGATCTCCCCAGACATCATCCTTAACAAGTCAGGGAGTCTGCCAGGTTCTGTCGGAGTTTTCCCTTCCTCACTGTGGTCTTGAATCCCTTTAAGACTACAGGCTGGGGCTTAGCTTTGTTCTCATCTCTTTCCTTTGATGACTGATGTCCAATGTCTTAAAAACCATTGATCCATATTTTGTCTAGTTTTTTAGTTTGGAGGGTAAACCTGGCTTCTGTTATTTCACCTCATCTAGAAGCAAAATTTCGCAATGGGTTTTTTATAATTAAAAGCTGAAAACAATCTAATAATTCTACCAAGAGAATTGTGTGCATATACAGCATTGTTAGAATGGAAATTCCATTTACATTATCAATGACCCTGTAGGTGAATGTTTATTGATATGTAAATATGTTTATAAACCTATCAAAAGTGAAAAAAATTAGTGTATGACCAGTTTATTTTGTGTATATATTCATAAATATATACAGATACACATAAATATTATATTAGATATACCTACACATATACAAACATATACCCATATATTAGTATTTATCTTTCTATATCTGCTTCTATAAATAATATATATGTAAAAGTATACACATGTCTATTATGTGCCATAATTCTGACAGAAATTCTCTTGAGTTGTTATTTTTCTTTCTGCTAATCTTTATTTTGTAATTTTCTACAATAAATAGGTAATATTTCATGATAACAAAATACATAAACATTATTTTAAATTTACTGTTAGTTGATATTCAGTGAAACTACATTACCATATATAATAAAAATAATGAATAAAGTTCTGATCTTAATTTTATGCTTACTTAACATTTTTTATTTTTTTGAGAGAGTGTCTTGCTCTGTTGCCCAGGCTGGAGTGCAGTGGCACCATCTCGGCTCACTGCAACCTCTGCCTCCTGGGTTTATCCCTCAGCCTACTGAGTAGCTGGGATTACAGGCATGCACCACCATGCCCAGCTAATTTTTGTATTTTTGTAGAGATGGGGTTTTAGCATGTTGGTCAGGTTAGTCTCAAACTCCTGGCCTCGAGTGATCCACCCGCCTTGGCCTCCTACAGTGCTGGGATTACAGGCATGAGCTGCTGTGCCCAGCCTTACTTAACATTTGAATACATTTATAAAAACCCTTTCTGATTTGAAACACTTAAAGTTAAATTAAGCACTCTAATGTTTAAGAGAGCTTTGATAAACTATTACTGTATTTCTAACATTGTGAAAATAATGTTTCTTTTCTATAGGGCTATTCATTACCATTAACTAAAGACTCATTAAATATTTGCTTTTAAAGTACTTTTAGGCTTTCTTTGGCAGGTTTTCATTAAAATAAAATACATGAATGAAGAACAAAAGTAAAAGAAAATACGATCTTAATATATAAGCTCAGGCCATCTAAGGCAGCAATTATGAAAGGGAAGACTGATAGAAAAAGTAGGATGGAAGAGTGGGAACCTGGCCATTCTGTGGGCTTTACAGAAGAACACGTAACATTCTCTAGGGAATCGCCCCTCCAGTTCTCACTGCTCAGCAGCCAGAGCTGATATTTTATCATCAAAAAACTAAACAACTCACTCATTTATTTCTATAATACTTTTAATCCCAGCAATTCCGTTTTATCACTCCTCTAAGAACTGAAGAGAGATGTGTGCAGGTGCATACATGCATGCTTGTGTGTACAAGTACACACCAGACACAGACACAATAACACATCACACATGCACACACACACTCATAAATATACACATATGCACACACAAATCTGTAGGCACACACATACCTACATACACACATATGCACACAAAAATACACACACCACACATACACACATCACACACATACATACGCACAGAAAAATACATGTACCACACGTGCACATATACATAGAAACATCACACACACATGCACACAAAAATATACTACAAATATACTACACACACACCACATACACATTCATTGCCCCCACACACATATGCACACAAAATACACAGACCACATACACACACACATTACACATATAAATACCACACACACCACACACTGCACACACATATATGCACGTATATGCCCAACACCGCACATCACACAAATATACAGCACACACACAAGCACGTGCACACACACATATACATCACACACAAACAAGTACATGCACACACCACACAACAGCTAAAGTCTAGAAGCTCCCACCTGTGCTGTGACAATGAACACAATCAGAGCTAAGTTTCTATTTACATCCCACTGAGAGAACATTGTCTGAATGGGGATTTCACAGACATTCCTCCAATAGCACGCTCTGGGGGCGCGAAGGGAAATATTTGAGGATACTCACAGTGAAGCCAATTTCGGCCTGTGCTCTGAACTGGGAAGGAGAAGGCAAGTAACAGAAATTCCAAATCAGTGCATTTCCCTTCACCTGAGTAAGGGGCCCTGGAATCTCTGGATGGGGCATTGCATCCAGGCTCTGATTAGAGCAGTTCATCTTATCTCCAGGCCTTTGTTTTACCTTTCTACTGCATTAACAACTTCCCAGGTCAATGGCCAAGACCTACTAAAAACAATATCAAAAACAAACCTGTCAAATATATCTTGATGTACAAAGTTTTGCTTTGAGAAATAATAAATATAAGACATCATGTCACCTGATAAGGAGATAAGCCTAATTCACAAGAAACAATAGGAATATTAAAACAGTCCAAAACAAGCCACACGATGGCAGTGTGTGAAACGCTTGCATTTGTGCGTGGGCACGCGCAAACGCTGTTCAGGAAAGAGGCCTGGGGGCCCTGGGGGAGGAACCGAATGCTTTACGAAAGAGGAAGACTTGAGCTGATCTTGAGATGCATTTTAAATCTTTCATTTTTTAAGAAAATATAATCGCATGGCAGAAAACTTTAAAAGTTCAGGGAAAAAAATCACTTCATTGCAGCAGTCATTCTCTACATTCTTGGCAGGTTTATTCATAACAGCATAAAAGGAAAACAGCCCAAAGGTTGATGCGCAGCAAAAGGAATAAACAGATTAACAATACAGTCACACGATGGAATACTAACTCCTTAGCGCTAAAAAGGAATGAGTGGATACATACGGCAGCAGAGACTAATCTCAAAAACATTAGGCTGAGTAAAAAAAGCCAGACCCAAAAATTACATTGATAGGAAGTGCAAGAACAGGCAAAACTAATCTATGGGGATAGGAAGCAAAGTCATAGTTGCTGCTTATGTAGGAGGCCCCTTGATAGACAGGGGTGCAGGGAACTTCCTAGGGTTGATGCTGCATTTCAATTGGGGCATTGGGCAGGTAGTGTATACTGTTGTCAACACTCATACCATGAGCACTTATGAGCTGGGCATTTTACAGTATGTAGTGTATAATTATACCACCCCAAATAATTGAATCTATTTTCCTAAAACCTATTATTCAGTGATACTAGTGTTTCACTTGGAATCTATGTGCTTTTTCCTGTAATTGAATGTTGATTATTCCAACCTATACTGTAGACAATGGGGGAGCCAAAGACAAGCCTCTGCTTGGATCTTGCTTTCAAGGTCTCTGAATTGAGATCAGACCTTCACGATTCATTCTGTGTCTTCACACAAGGGTAGGGAAAGAGTTGTAGATGGAAAGAGATATTTAAGTTCGTGTTGTTCTGCAGAGCTCCTGAATCAACAACTTGAGACTAGGCAAGAGAAAAAGAGTCAATAATCTAATAGGTTTACTTTTCTTCAATAAATAGAGGCCGCTCTTGATAATAACGACCTCAACTCTATCCTTGTTATCCAGGAATAAAGTGCATCAGCTACACTCTTGAGTAAATGAAACCAGTCTATTGAAAATAATGAAGAGAGGTTAGCATTTACTTACTTATTACTGAGCCAAGCAATTCACATGCGTTAATCATTTAATCCTCATAATGCTCTATGAGGCAGACAGTATGAAGACTGTTTTTCAGAGCACAGGAAGGTTAAGTAACTAGCCTAAAGTTGCACAGCTAGTGAGAGGAGAAGCCACAATCAATTCACTAATTGGAATGAGGACTGGGAAATTACAAGGGAATAGAGAGGGAAGTAGACAAACGGAAAATAAATAATTAAAACCTTTATTGTAGAGGCAATTCAAAGAGACATTGGGTATTATTAAGCAAATACTCATTTGCAGAAAATGAAACTGAGGTCCATGAAGGTTACATGACTTCCCAAGTCATTCATCTAATTAGGAGCGGAGCTGGGACAAGAAGCTATATTTTAAAAATCCCAGCTCAGGGTCTTCCTACTACATGAAAAAAAAAAAAAAATTAATTGATTTTTTTTTCACATAATGTCCAATTTTGAAATCTATCCCTGAGGGGATAGTTGGTTAGATATTCATAGTATTACAAAATTCAAGTCTTGGAACTGGCCTGGAAAGATCTTATGGCTATTGGCTCCAAATTCAGACAGCATCATACTTAAACCATCCCATCCAGATGAGAATCTTTCCCAGTTTTTAAAGCCTTCCAGATGTATCTTAACTGGATTTTTAAATCTGTTTTCCAGAGCAAAACAGCAGAATCTGGAAAATAACCTAATATGCATAAAACATTAATGGCATCCCAGGAGAGACACGAGCCCAAACCCTGAGCGTCCAGAGCATTTTAATTCGGGATGTAGTGCATGAAAGCCCTAGGGATTATTTTCATCAGAATTAACTCTATGAATATGAATTATTTTTCATGTCAGCCTTTTTTTTTTTTATTGAGAAGGAAATCTGACACAAGATCGAATAGGGGAACAAGTAGCAGAATTTAGGGCAATATAAAAGGGGCCCTGGAAGGTAGGTGAACACATAATTCTTCCTTGCCCAGAAAAATGTCAACAGGCATTTCACAGCTTCTCCTTCTCTTTCCTTTGTATTCTGTTCTCACTGAAAATGCCCAGTTCACAGCCTGATATTCTTTGAGCGTTTTTCCATTCAAGTCCCACGTAAGTGATCACTCCTGGGTCTCCAACTGGTTTCAGCTTCGAAGCTATGTTTGCAGAGAAGGAAGGATGCTTGTTGAAGTCAGGACATCCAAGGGCCACATAAGTGAGGATCTAATTGCTGTGCCTTGTCCAGAAGCCACCATGTGGATCCTTCCACACCTTTGAAGAAATGCTCAAGATGTCATAGCAGAGTTAACACATTCCAAAAAGAGCCGCCTTACACTTGGGTGGGAACCCAACATAGGAATAGAAAGCCAGGACAAATAAAAACAGAAAGTGCAGCAATATACGGAGTGACATGTTGCTGCTGGAGTGTAACCCCAAAAGCCCATGGCTGTGTAAATGCACGACATTCTTCTTTGGGTAGAAATATCCCAGCCACTTGCATATGTTTAATCAAGGAACAACCTTCCTTTAGTTGAAAAAAATGTCAAGGCTAGACAAGATGTGCATGGTATTTTGAGAGAGGAAACTTGCCTGCCTACCACATCAGAAAAATTACTTCTAGCAATAACATAGTAACAGATGGCGCTCATATTCACTTTTTCCTGATCTCTGGATCCTATTCCTGAGTTTAGATGCTGTGACCCTACTAGGCAGGGACACTCCCATGAAGCCAGCACGCTAGGTAACTTCCAGGGTGATGCACTCATCTGCCCAGTGATCTCTGTGTGCATCTTGAACAGACCACGGAGGTGGTGGAAAGTGCATTGAAGGGTTCTCCAATAGTTCAGATAAACTCAAGAAGTCTTGAGTTCATGATGTCTGTATTTCTTTATTACTTCCCAAAGCAAAACTTTGTACATTTAGACATATACAATAAGTTCGTTTTTTATGATTGTTTTAGTTGGTCTTGGCCATTGACGTAGGAAGTTGTTAATGTAGTAGGATGAAACAAAGACGTGGAGATTACATGAACTGCTCCAATCGGAGTCCAGATGCAATGCCCTATTGCTCTCTCTTTCAGATCTATCCAAAGTTAACTTGACTCCATCGGCTGGCCCTTAATTTCTGTAGTTCTCTCAGTTCTGGGAATAACCTTGTGATTGTTCTTCAGGTGGAGACCCTAGAAAACCTCCAGAGTTTGCTTTGATCCTCATATTCCATCTCCCAAGGAGGAATAAATGTGGAAGTGTATAATCAATCAAAGATAAATTTGGAAGCATGTATGAAAAACCTTTTATGGGACTTCTGCTTTTGAGTAAGATGGAGATATTAGTGACAGACTAATCCTGAAACTCAGAACAACTAGATAAAACAGATAAAATCCAAAAATTATCTGTTTTAAAGGCACCAAAGAGCTGTTGAAGCCAGGTAGGTAGAGAGGCTGAGAGACAGCAAAGGGGAGAATCTGCACCAGCCCTTTATCCTGGGGCACTGTGGGTTCTGGGTGAGAACGAAAGGTTCAGCATCTAAACTCTACCAGAACCCCTTCTCGGGGGGCAGGATGCAGAGGTTTCAGCAGTGCTCATGGAAGGTAGCCAGGTTATCTAACACAATAGGGCCTTCTACACAGGACCAGCTTCCCCCTCAAGACAGTTGCTGAATTCTGAAGCTGCACGGGGAAGGACATAGGAAAGCTAAGCTGAGTACCTCAGAAAAGTTGAGTCGAGTTTTCTGCAGTGTGACGATGCCTTGGAGACCCAGGTTACAGTTCCGTTCCCAGGAGAGGCAGTGTTCCTGGGATGCACCACCCTCAGTCAAAGCCCTGGAAGCTCACGGTACAGGAAGAGGATCAGCCCAGAGGAGGCTTACCACAACTGCAAATTAAAGGTAAAATAGTGAAAGCTTTCCCTCGAGTGGTGGAAAGAAATAAGGGTGCTTACTGTTTACCACTTCTAGCCTACATCGTCCTGGAAGTCCAGGCCAGGGCAGTAATGCAAATTAACATATAAAGGACAGAATCATTGGAAAGGAAGAAAAAAATTACTAGACACAGAGGAACTGACTGTATATGAAGTAAAATCCAAAAGAATCTGCAAACAACTTAAATTTAATGTCTATTTACACAGTCTCTGCATATAAGGTCAGTATAAAAAAATCAACTCTATATCTGTAGACCTGCAACACAGAAAATAAAATCTTGCAATTACAGGATTTGCAACAGCATCAAGGAATATTAAATATTTCAAAAGAAATTTTAAAGAGATATATGAGATTTGTATTCTAAAACCACAAGGCATCTCTGAGAGGGATCTCAAAGGGAGATCTAAATAAGTAGATAGAGTAAATAAGTAGATCTAGGACATTTATCAATTAGAAGACTCCATTGTAAAGGCGTCGACTCTTCCTACACGTATCCCTAGCCTCATGCAATCCCAGGAGATTGCATGTGTGTGTATTTGTAAATTAACCCAGGTGATTACAAGATTTATACAAAAACACAATGAGCCAAAAATAGCCAAGGAAATCTTGAGGAATAAGAGCAGAGAGCAGAGGAAGGCTTCACGGGTCGTTTAGGGGAGCAGGGGTTCTTGAGCTAAGTCTTTGGGTGCATGGGTGGTAAGCGGAATTCTGTTAGGGACTAGAACCATAACGAGTTTGTTGGGGTAACCCTAACACCTATCCTAATGCCTGCCTGATGCATAACAAATACTCAATAAATATTGGTTAAATGTACATATTAATGAATGGACAGATACTTGAGATAAGAGTATGGCAGGTTAAAGGACAGTAGCAGCAACAGTAAAGAAACCGGAAACTATCTTACGGTGAGGCATCAAATGTGTCCTAAGTGCGTATGTGAGCTGCAGAAGGAAGGGAGGCTAGAATATTCAGACAGGGCTGCGTTGTGCAGAGGTCTGAAGTAGGCTCGTAGCATTTGGACTTTACTCTTTAGGCATCTAATATTTTGGAAGAATGTAAAATGATTGATAGGTTGGGAGACGAATCGGACCAGTGGCAGGAGAACCACTTGACACCCGCCCAGTCACTTCCCTGAAGGACAACCTCTTTGCTTTCTATGTCCAGCACTAGCAATAAAATTGGAATTCTTTGCTAAGGTCGTTGTTCATATATTTAATATAGAAATCTCCCCAAATGTTAAAAGCGGATAGACACTTAATTTAAAAGCCTAAGTACTCTCTGTCAGAGCCCTGACTATGCCAAAAGCAAAGCTTTTTGTGCTATCAAGAATTTGATGGGATTTCCTTTTTGCATTGTCTTTTCAAAAACCATTAGAACAGCCAGCACCATGTTCCTCTGGAGACCCTTACATTCTACCTTCATGAATTTTCTTGCTTAGGAACAGAGTGCATGAACTCTTTGGGTCTCTCTATTAGGATGGGTTTCAATAAAAGAACCCATAAAGTAAAATGAACGATGGTCTTGAATACACATTTCACGGAAGGATACAAATGGCTCCAAATTATGGTAAAATTGGATACCAATTAACTGTGCTTTTAAAAATCAAACTGGGAAATAATTAAATTATGATCATTAAATGTATGTATAAAGAGCCTTAATAAAATTTTTGTTATTAGATTCAGAAATTTAACATCTAAAGAAACTTACTGAGTATGTGATGTTTTCACAGATCATGAAATTGAAGGGTACAAAACAAGAACTTCTATTTTTCTACGACTAAATGTAGATTTCAAGTTCTCATACCTCCTGGAATTAAAAAATAAGATCCAGTCAATTTCAGTAAAAACCCGTCACTTCTGCTTTTCAGTGATTTGGGATTTACACTCACAGATCTCAGAGTCTCTCTTGCCCCCCTGGTAACACATTTCAGAGCTGGAGAAAGAAAGGGAGAGGATGGGGGCTTGGACACGCCCAGGCATAGCCTCCATGTCCATCTTTCCAGTATTGTGTGATAGTCAGCATCCTCCCTGCTGACTTGGGCGGACATGCCTTGTCCAGTTGGGTCCTTACCCTTCGGTGGCATCAGCTGAGCTGGAACAGCATCCTCTCCTGGGCCCCAGATGAACAGTCCCTCACGCCTTGTGCTCTGGCCTCCTGCTGCCCCACGTGGAGCTGTCCTCTGCACCTGCCGACTCAGTCTCTCTCAGCCACCCTGTGTCTCCTTGAGGCAGGAGGAGATTCAGGTGCAGTCACAACCCTCTGACGTGCCAGGACTCCATGCTGCCATGTAAAACACACATTTCTCTATTTTTGGGGGCTCCCAAAATAAAACTAAGGTTGGGATTGGATAGTATCTACACTATGTTTCAAACACGCACGCACACACACACACGGAGGCAGTTTCTCTCTCAAAGACCCATCAGCGGTACCTGCCTATATGCTGGTCTGATGCCTCCTGCAGCCGCAGTGACCTCTTGCTAGTTTTGAAGGGGATGTCAGTTGCCTGTCACCAACCTGGGACAGTTAACTGTGTTTGTGTCACGGGCCCCTTTGGTGGCCTGATGAGTCCTGTGAGTTTCTTTTCAGAAAAATGTTTTAGACGCATAAAATAATATACATAGGAATGTAACAGGAAACAAATTATATTGAAATTTTGTTCTGTTTACAAACACGAGGTTAAGAACACTTGCTTCCAATCTTTTCTTTATAGCATGAAGTCTATACCTCAATTCCTTATTGAGGCCAATAAACCTCTGATAACTTAGATTCACTTTACACGCTATTAGAACCTCATATCAGGTTAAGTTCTTTGGACAATTCCTTTGAGATGTATAATGATTGTATCCCATACACAGTGGAGTAGTTGGATACTTAATCAGTGTTGCTATACAAATTGAGTAATTTAGGGACAAAGCAGATGAACTGGAAGTGTGGTGGAGAGGGCTTAATTATCTGGTTTGGCGGACTAAGCTGATTAAATCAACTACATCATAGCCTCTTCTCCCTTCACATCTGAACACGAAGAAACCAGGCAAAGTTCTTTCCACTCTGAGAGCTGTACCTGCTGTGACTGTGGGAACCAGGATGAGGTGATGAACACTGTTGCTTCATCTGCCATCATAGGAACTGCTTTATTAATTCAGGAAAGTAATCACTCCTCTGGCTTTGACTACAGTTTTAATGGTATGTCTTCTAAGTCTTTATACTCGGCTCTGCTCCTTCCCTAAAGCTCCAACATTTCCAGCTTTCTGTTGAATTTCTCTACCTAGGTGTCCATCTGTCATCACCTCCACCTTAATGTGTCCAAAACTGAAATCCCACTGCTCTTCTTGATTTTACGTAATGGAACTAACGTTCTTTCAATCATCCAAGCTGTAAAACCTGGTGTCATCTTTGACTATTCACCATTCTGATTTCCACATTCAATAAATGACTGTGCTCTATAAACCAGGAACACATCCATCTTTTCAACGACCACTGCCAACACAACAGTTTGGGCTGTTACCTCTTACCTGGACAAAGAGTGCAGCAGGCGGCATGAGTGACATGGACTTAAGGCTCGGTTAAAGTTGTCCTGCCTCAAGGCAAAACTAAAAATGGTGTGGAGAAGAGTGCCACGACCATGTTTTAAGTCTTTGTCCCACCACCCACACATTTTAGTTCAGTTTTGCTAAATCATGTCTACCATCTGAGCTATTCCCAGCCCCTCCCACTTCTTCTGAGTTCAGTTTCTTCATAATCCATGACCTCACTGCTGCCAGATTCATCTTTATGAAGAGCTCTGATGACTCGAACCTCTACTCAGGATAGACTCACCCTAGCCAGCAAGGCTATTCAGAAGACAGTCTCTACCTACCGTGGTACAAATACAAGCCACCACGATCATTACCACAAGGGTGGGCTTCCACAAAATCCAAGCAAAACAGACTTGTTCTCCACATCTTTCCTTCCTGGTAATTCCCGCTACCATTTTCACCTTAGATACTAGAGGACATGTTGTTTCCCTGTAGACAAAGGTTTCCTGATACTCTTTCTGTTTTCTGTATCACCAGCCTCTCAGCCCATTTACACATTATTTCCAGACTTTTTTTTTTCAAACACAGCTCTGAATATCCCTGCTCTACTTGAAAACAAAGGCTCCACATGACCTAATCAAGGACTGATTTCCTTTCCAATTTTTCCCTCATTCCTTTGATGTACTCTGCACTCCACCCAAAGTTCCCACATGTCCTCCTCTCGTCCCGTCCCATGCCACCAGGATTCTCCCACTTACCGCCTGTCACAGAAACATGGAACTCTGTCTTCTTTAAGGGGTTCTTTTTTCCTCACCTACCGTAGCATTGGGAGTTGAACTCTGCTGCTCGTTTCATGTTTATTTGTACAGTTGTTAAATCCCTGAGGGCCTCAGTTCCTGCCCATGAGTTTATTCCCAGGGAGAGAAGAAACATTAAAAAGTACTTTTACACCCAATATTTCTAAATAATCTACTGGTCTACATGGTCTTATTGTCCTCATATGTCACTGAGGAAAGAGACAAAGAAATAAGCGACTTGGTGGAATTCAAACCCAGGCATCTAATTTAATAATCAATTTTCTTTTCTTTTCTTTTTTTTTTCCTTTTCTTTTCTTTTCTCTTTTCTCCTCTCCTCCCCTTTTCTTTCTTTCCTTTCCTTTCCTTTCCTTTCTTTCTTCCTCCCTTCCTTCTTTCCTTCCTTCCTTTTGTCGTTGAGACAGGATCTTCCTCTGTCTCCTAGGTTGTAGTGCAGTGGTATGATATTGGTTCACTGCAGCCTCAATATTCTGGAATCAAGCAGTCCTCCCTCTTCAGCTTCCTGAGTAGCTGGGATTACAGGTGCATACGACCATGACTGGCATTTTTTTTGTATTTTTGGTAAAGACGGGGTTTCACCATGTTGCCAAGGCTGTTCTCAAACTTCTGGAATCAAGCAATCCTCCCACCTGGGCCTCCCAAAGTGCTGGGATTACAGGCATGAGCCAGTGCGCCCGGCCAATAATCAATTACTTTCTTCAATTATCTTACTGTAAGTTGTTTTTTAAATTCCCTTATGCCTTTTTTTTTCCTTTTTTAAATGTGCTTAACTTTTTAAAATTATTATTATTATACTTTAAGTTCTAGGGTACTTGAAGCTAGACCCTTATGCCTTTTTCTAACTTTCCTTTCTAGGTCTACATTCTTTGAGGTCAAGGGTAATATATTAAATATCAGAGCCCCTGCTACAGTGCATTGGCACAAAGTATTTGCAAAGTGAATGCTGTGTTAAATTGAATCATATTGATTTGATTTGAATTTTGGTGACTTTTGATTATGTCTTCTAAACTTGTCATGATCTCTTCTGATCTTCTGTTCACTGTATACTTGCCTGAAATGTTTCTTCTAAATATTCTTAACCCCTGATGTGAATTAGCCAAATACCTGTCTATATTTGATAGTTTGCCTAGCATCTCTGACTGTACTTACTCTTTGCAATTTTTCCTCTAAGTGGACTGCTTTTTGTGTGCTTAATTATTTTGTGCACTTCGCTATCCATCAATGTCGTATTTTATGAAAGTATCGACTAAGTAAATCCTAATATGATATATGATGTAAATAATAGCACGAAAGCTACTATCCCTCATTTCAGATTCTAAGAAACTTCTATGGCTCTGGATTAAAGCTAAGATTGTCTGTGGAATCCACCTATCTCAGCACAAGTTTTTAATAGAAACTACACAAGAGACTAATCTGGGATCAAAAGAAACACACAGTTTAGATATACATCTAGTAGAATAAATATTTCTTAACTCACCTCATGATTTCTAATTGGTTGACCCAGCCTCAAGTGGACTTGGATTTATGGTCTCCATAAAAATGCATACTAAGTCAAATCTACCTAGTTTCAAAAGTATTGTCAGAGATCACATCATTTTTAAATTCTCTTGAATTGGCCTTACTTTAAGAATGATAATTCATAATGCAAGTGAGGGGTCACTGGACTGGGAGGTTATGTCATTGGCTAAATAGAGCCAGCATCTGGGTATTAGAGCCAGAATCTGGCCAAATAGAGCCAGAAGGGCCTTGTAGGAAACATGCCTTCTGGGAAACAGCTTTGTGTGTCATTCTGCACCAGCTTTTTTTCAAGTTTGTTTTTAAAATGTGATTGTTGTTAACAAATCATCAGCAAACACAATTACAAACAAACATACTTCCTACGGGCAAAGAATACTGCAGTATTGTAAGTGTCGTCTAAGTAGTGAACATTTGTGGTGAGCAAACTCTGACGGTTGTGTGACCAGGTAGGAAGAAAGAGACAGTGTCAGCAGTAGGAGGAGGCCAGAGAGAGAAGCAACTTAAAAGGGAGAATCATTGCTCTATGCCTCAACATTATAATCCCAAACAGAAAGTATTTCCATGGAAATGAATGGGAAATGTGATCAATTACAGAGTGTGGAATTTAGCCTTTGATTTATGTTTCCTTTGATATATAATCATCATTGCCCACAGCAGGTAAGAATTTTATTAACTTAATTTGCCAGTAGTTCAAGAAGTCATATATTTCCCCAAAATAAACTCATTTTAAAAACTGAAAAAAAAACGTTTCAAGCCTTAAAGATGCAAATATGTCATAGTTTGGCTGCATTCGGCAAATTCCTAGAATCAATCAGCTGAGAACAGAGTAATTCTGTTACTGAAGAGGGAACCCAAAGCATACAAATTGAAACCAGGATAAAGAATAAAATATAAAAGAAGGCTGACAACATCTAAGGAAACACCCTACTTGTATTTTTATATTTGAATAAGGTAAATATATAAACATAAAGAACACTTCTATGTAATATAATACAATTTTTCCTTGATATGACATACGACATCTAAACTACTCCAGAGATAAACTCACTTTATTAAGCAATGCGTATTCTAAATCGAGTTAAGTCATAATAATAATAATTTACATGCAATAACATTTTCCATTTGACAAATGCCTTACACACCTTATCTCATTTTGTGCACACACACACACGCCCCTAAAATCTTAGAGGCATGGATATAATTATTGTCATTTCCTAGATAAGGAAATGCAAATCTCAAATTAAAGAGGCAGGAAGAGGCTCCTGGAGAACTCAGAGATGCTCTTAGCATAATATTTTCCCCACCACCCTGTGGGAAACTATAAAGCTCAGCACTGTTAGACAAGAAAACACAACTTCCGCAGATTCTCTGGCTTTGTGGCCTCAGTCAGTCCCCACAGCTCTTGCGAGGCATGGTCTTTCTCAACAAAATCATAGGCCATCTAAATTTTGCAGGAGGCATTCAACGCTTCACCTATCAGAGAAGCTGAGGACTTTCCTAAGTTGGAGGGAGGCATGTGGAAGGAGAGCGGAGGGCTTAGGCTCCATAAAATAAAAATGGGCTGGCAACCTGAGAGTGTGCTTCACTGGTTGAGCATAGTGGCTAATAATTTGGACCCTGGAGTTAGAAAAGCATGAGTTGCAATCTCTGCTCTGCTTCCTTCGCTGGTTGAACTCGAATGAATTACATATCTTCTCTGAGCCTGTTTTCACCTATGAAACAGGGCTTGTTGGACAAATGGAATGGTATAAGGCATCTAAACATGTCACAGTGTTGAACACCCAATGACTATTAGTTATTAGGAGCTTTTTGTCCTTTGGATAATATGAGACAGGTCAAAGGATATATCATCTTCAGGGGAAATTTGGGTGAATTGAGTGGTTCCTGGATACACAGTGAAGCTTTGCATGATGTGAGACTTTGCATATTTCACTGTGGGCCAACTGCACGTGCAGACTCCTGAAGAGATGCTCATGCTGGTAACTCCCTTCCTGCCACAGGAGCTTTTGGGGGGTTTTTTTTTTTGGCTGAGTACAGGGGACTTTATTGATGGTAAGTGAGAGGGTGGGGCTCCCTAGTCCCCTTGCTCTTCAGGCGTTCTGGAGTGGAAACTGTGTTGAGGGGGGATTCTCAGTGTGGTGGGGACTGAGCGGGAGCAGGGATTCCATGGCAGCTGAGGGTCTCTTTTCCTCTTGTTGTCTTGCTGGAGCTGGTGGTCTGGGGTCTCTTCTTCCTTGAAGGCCATGTGGACCATAAGGCTCCCTGTTACTGTAGCCAAATTCATTGTCATACCAAAACATGAGCTTGACAAAGTGGTCATGCTCTTCTTGCTCAGCATAGAAGGTGGGAGAGTGTGTGTCACTGTTAAACTCAGAGGAGGCAGCCTGGTGCTCAGTGTAGCCCATGGTGCCCTTGAGGGCCCTCTGATGCCTGCTTCACCACCTTCTTGATGTCCTCATATTTAGCAGGTTTCCCCAGACAGATTAGGTCTGTGACCGACATGTTGGCAGTAGGAACACAGAAGGCCATGCCAGTGAGATTCTTGCTCAGAGATTACCATGCCCACAGCCTTGGGAGTGCCATCTGAGGCAGGGATTATGTTCTGGAGAACCCTACAGCCTTCATGCCACAGTTTCCCACAGGGGCCAGCCACAGTTTTCTGGGTGGCAGTGATGACATGAACTGTGGTCACGAGTCCCTCTACGATGCTGAGGTTGTCATGGATGACCTTGATCTGGGGGACTAAGCAGTTGATTGTGCAGGAAGCATTCCTGATCACCATGAGGTTATTTGCTTACCTCTCATGGTTTGTGTCCATTACAAACACAGAAGCATCAGCAGATCAGGTAGAGATGATGACCCTTTTGGCTCCCGCATCTCGGTGAGCCCCAGCCTTCCCCAAGGTGGTGAAGATGCCAGTGGATTCAATGAAATAATCAACATCAGCATCAGCCCATTTGATTTTGGTGGGATTGCACTCCTGAGAGGTGATGATGTGATTTCCATTGATGATAAGCTTCCATTCTCAAGGTTGATGTAGCTGTGGAACTTGCCGTGTGTGGACTCACACTGGAATATGTGTATCATGTAGTTGAGGTCAATGAAGGGGTCATTGAGAGTGGACAATACTCACTTGGTCGGAGTTAAAAGCAGCCATGGTGACCGGGTGCCCATTATGGCCAAATCTGTTTACTGCAGCCTCCACTTTCACTACTGGTCTCAGAGATGGGGCTGGCACTGCACAAGAAGATGTGGCTGTCTCGAATGGGAGGAGCAGAGCACTGTTCGTGCTTTGAGAAAGCTGCAGGTGCCTTGGAGCAAATAGAGAAGATAAACAGGTTACTAAATGCACAAGTCTAAGCACTAAAACAATCAACACAGAGAGTCAAGGGCATGATTCTGTTGGGGAGATGATGTGGCAAGCTGGGCAGAGCTTCAGATAGGCCCTTTAGGGTGCCATGGTGCCATCTGGCAGATGTGCTAAGAAAGACCCGCATCAGACTTCAGTGACTTCTCACATCACTTCCACAGGTTGAATTCTAGCATTCCTTTACCACATTGACACAATGTTGGAGAAGTTCCTCCAGCCTCCCCAACATCTGCCACCATGGATAAGATCATGGGTAACACGGTGTATACCAAATCTCCCTCGATTTATAAGTGGCGTAATCTTACAAGAGTATATATGATAGTCTTATCATTACCATTTAAAGCCCTTTTATGCAAACAAACAGGATTGCAATTAAGGGGGGAATTAAAACAGAATGGGGTGTGTGGTGCTTGTCTAAATGTAATCTAACCACTACACTATTCATTTAGTGGAGTCTAATTGCCAGCTTTATAATTACACTCCTCAAGAAAATTGTTTTAGCGATGGTTTTCTTAAACTGACTTGAGAAGATTTTTGCGCCAATATGAGCAAAACAAAAGGAATTTAATTTCAAAACAGGGGCAAAGGAAGGTTACCCAGGAGAAGAAAACCTCAGGAGCTGGGCTGCAGATTTTGAAATTCATGCAGAACAGAGCTCAGCTAGGAAAGGAACAGGCTGGCATCACAACACGAGAGGCGCAGGGAGCTATTCAACGACACTTCCAGATTCGGGTTATAAGGAAAGAACTTACAAGGGAAGCTTCTGGTCTCCAAATCTCTAACTTAAGAGGATCTGCAATGATTCTTACTTGTGTGTTGTACATGAAACCACACTCCAGCTGTGGTCCCCGACCCACAGCATCAACATAAATCTAGAATCTCAGAATTTGCTGCAAAATTAATCAGAATCTGAATTTTCAACAAGTTCCCAGGTGAGCACACACCTATTACAATTTGAGGAGAACTGGTAAAAATGACCAGCTTGTGGTTCCAAATTGAAATTTTATGTTTTTTTTTTTCTTTTCTTAAATGTAACATATGCTCAATAAAGCAAAAAAGAACATGTGCATAGGAGTGTAAGGGGGAAAATTGTACCTGTAATTGCTCTGCCCTGAGAGGACACCTGCTTGACTGTGGGTGGATTCTCTCCCAGGCTGTTGTTACACATATTGTTCTACATTTTAAGCTCAGGCTACAAATACAGTCTTGGGTTTTTCATATCGTGTTATAAATATTTTCTATATTCCAACCAAGTTTTGTTGACATTTGTCTGCATTCTACCATATGAGTGTATTTATTCATTGTTAAAAGTTTACAGTACTTTATTGTTGCGTTTATAATTATAAATAATCCTCTGATGAAGGTGTTTATATTTTAACTTTTTTTCTATTCATTCATACGGTTAAATTTCCAGGATACAAAAATATTTAAATCTCTTGATAGAGATGATCTCTTCTAATTATAATATTCCTTGAAATAAGGTAAAATTTTTAAAAAGCATTTGAACTCTTTATTTCTCAGGGTCTTTTGGGTGGATGTTAATCTATTTAATTATTGGGGTTCCTGAGAAAGTCTCTTTCTCCAAGGATGGTCAGTGGCTTGAACTCTGAATCAGTCTATTTTCTTTTTCTTTTTCTTTCTTTTTTTTTGAGACAGAATCTCGCTTTGTTGCCCAGGCTAGAGTGCAGTGGTGTGATCTCGGCTCACTGCAACCTCTGCCACTTGCGTTCAAGCAATTCTGCTGCCTCAGCCTCCTGAGTAGCTGCTGTTACAGGTGCTTGCCACCACGCCCGGCTAATTTTTGTATTTTTAGTAGAGACGGGGGTTTCACCATATTGACCAGGCTGGTCTCAAACGCCTGACCTCAGGTGACCCACCTGCCTTGGCTTCCCAAAGTGCAGGGATTACAGGCATGAGCCACCATGCCCAGCCAAGAATCAGTCTACTTTCTAGCACTTTTAGACTAGCAGAAAGAGGATACCCACACGCCACTGTTAAGTGAAGAGCTGCCACCAACTTTACTTTGTAAATAATCACTCAGTTCCTCCCAGGCTGAGTCTGTTACAGCAATGGGATGCCCAGGTTAAATTTATGGAAAGACATTGACCTTGGAGCCAGACTGCACCAGAGTAAGTTCTGTCTCTGTCCCTGAGGATGTGTGACATTTTCTAAGCTATTACTTACCTTAGTTCTGCCATAATCATCTTAGTTATAATATTGTGTTAATAATGCCTCTTCCCCGGAATTGATGATTACATGATGTAAGAGATATTAAAGCGTCTAGCATGAGGCATAAGGTCTGCCCCTAAAATGGTTCTATACATGGTAGGTGTTATTTTTCTTTCAATGTCAGGCGAGCGGATCCTGTATCCGCCATTCTTACATGGGGAGAAGTGGCAGATTGCTTTTTATTGCAACCAGGATTATCTCTGAAGACTGTGTCTTTAATATATTCTTTGTGATGGAGTCTTGTTGTGTTGCCCAGGCTGGAATGCAGTAGTGCAATCTCAGCCCACTATAACCTCCACCACCCAGATTCAAGCGATTCTCCTGCCTCAGCTTTCCGAGTAGCTGGGACTGCAGGCACCCGCCCCCACACCCAGCTAATTTTTGTATTTTTAGTAGAGACGAGGTTTCACTATATTGGCCAGGCTGGTCTTGAACTCCTGACCTCAGGTGATCCACTCGCCTTGGCCTCCCAAAGTGCTGGGATTACAGGCATGAGCCACTGTGCCCAGCTGAAGATCATGTCTTTAAATACACGTTGAACTTCATTTAGAGAAATTAAGCTTTGTTTCGTTTTTTTCAGTTAATACAAAACAGTTTTGTTAGCAAGAATGTAGATAACTCAGTCTTGAATTCTGCCCTCAGGTAATGGGATAAGCCTCTTTCAGCCATAGCAGAATGGTCAGTGTGGAACAGGCAGCAGGGACAGGAGCCTTTTCTGTGGACTAGTGGCCCCAGGCATGAACAGTCTCCATTTTCAGGCATGGGTCCTTCCTCTCAAAAATGGGAATCACTGCTGTGAATTAAGTTTTCTTTAACTTACAGCTGTGTGCTCTAGACTTAGCCGCATGCTTAAATTTCAAATGTATGTCTCTTATTTACAATTCATTGAGCAGATTATTTTCATATATAAATATGTATAGATAATAGAGAGAAGTTCATGACACATTCAATGAAAAATCATGTACATCCATACAGTTAAATGTCAATGGTGAATTTGTCTGGGCAGTGGTGTGCTAAGTAATTTACTATTGTTATTATTATTACTTATATTTTACATTTTTCTAAAATGAATATGCCTTACATGTATAATTAAAACTAACAAGGAAAAGGACTTAAATTAATAAAAATAATCCCTTATAGTAGAATTGTAAAGAGAAACTCTATTCATTTGTTAGATCGTCCTGCCGGTTGTTTATCTTTAGTCAAAGGGCAGAAAATTGATTCATTTGAAAAGAAATTTCAGCTTTACTGGTATCTTTTTGCCGTGTTCACCTGTGCCAAGCCCCTGTTCAAAGGTTGGTGCCCAGTAGACTTCCCTGGTGATGTTGACATCACTTAAGCAGGGGAAAGGCACTTAAGTTGCAAAAATGAGGAAATGATATTCTTGCTAAATTCTATCTCAGTTATGCACAGAGGCTGAAGGAAGCCAGCATCGCCTGCCAATGACAGGTATCTCTTTAACAAATTAGGTATCACCTGCACAGTGACAATGCATCTGGTCCAGGAGCTCCTGCACCTATTCTTCCCACAGCTTGCAGGATACCTTAAGACAAGCACCAGCATCCCAGCCCAGCGATGGGGCTCCTTCAGGAAAGACTGAGCCAGCTCAACAGGCTCCTCCTTCGGGATTTACAGCACAGTTGTTCATCTCATGTGACAGTCATTAGAGGTGGACAGCAACAACAACAACAAACTGAAGCGGACCTCTGTCAGGAGCTCAGCTGAGCGGGAGAGAGAGCTGAGCTGCCCACGTTGGAGTTCACTGAATGCAAACCAGAATGAAAGATGAGCCTTGGGCCATCCACTGTGATGGCATGAGCAGAGCAGGGGGTTGACCCAGGAAGGCGTCACCTCCCATCATTCTCTTCCTCCCTCCATGGGGTTGGGTCACTCGCCGTCACAGCATGAGCAGGAGGCTGACCAGGGAAGGTGTCACCTCCCAACTTCCTGTTCTCCCTCCTGTGGGATTAGGTCACCCACTCTGATGGCACAAGCAGGGGCTGACCTGGGAAGGCATCACCTCCCATCATTCTGTTCCTCTCTCCTACGGGATTGGCTCATTCACTGTGATGGCACTAGCAGGAGGGTGACCCAGGAAAGCATCACCTCCCATCATTCTGTCCTCCCTCTGTGGGATTAGGTCACTCACTGTGATGGCACTAGCAGGAGGGTGACCCAGGAAGGTGTCACCTCCCATCATTCTGTTCCTCCCCTCCATGGGATTAGGTCACCCACTGTGATGGCACTAGCAGGAGGGTGACCCAGGAAGGCGTCACTTCCCATCATTCTGTCCTCCCCTCCATGGGATTGGCTCACTCACTGTCACGGCATGAGCAGGAGGCTGACCCAGGAAGGCGTCACCTCCCAACTTTCTCCTCTCCCTCCTGTGGGGCTGGGTCACCCACCGTGATGGCACCAGCAGGGGGCTGACCCAGGAAGGTGCCACCTCGCACTGTTCTGTTCCTCCCTCCTACAGGATTGGCTCACCCACTGTGATAGCACGATCCGGGAAGGCATCGCCTCCTAACTTTCTGTTCCTCCCTCCGTGGGACTGGCTCACTCACTGTGATGGCATGAGCAGGGGGCTGACCCGGGAAGGCGTCACCTCCTCCGGGAAGGCGTTCTGTTCCTCCCCACTGTGGGATGGTGCGCTGGTGGATCTGCACAGACATGGATGGGGTCATCTCACTATTGAGGGAGTCCCTGGACAAAAGGCTGTGGCAGTTAAATAGACCCTGGGGCTGAGGAGAGGAGGAGGGCAGGGGATAGGAGTGGAAGAGTCCTGAGCACTGAGTCAGAGTGGGGCAAAGGGTCTTCAGTGCCCAGCCCGCCACCCACTCCTCCTGATAAGGAGATTCTGCAGAGGCCCCCGAGGAAGACCTCAGCTAAAAGCCCCAGGTAGATACCTAGGAATGAAGATTCCCGGGCTAGGAATGCAGCTATGTGAGAACCTGGCTGACCATCAGGGCCCCAGCTCCCTGAAGAGCCTGCCATGCCCTGACTGGGCGTGAAGCCTGCTGCGGGAAGGGCAGGCCCTGTTCCCTGTGAGGCTTGCTGGAGAAAGCCTTTGTAATCACCTGTGGTCAGGCCTGAAAAGTCACGTCGGATTTCAACCTGGAGCTGGACTCCTCAACTTCAGTTACCAGCCCTGTGATCTGGGGCAAGTGACTTGATCCTTCTGTGCCTCCGCTTTCTCATTCTGTGAATTATGGATCATATTTTCCACTTCATGTGAAAATATCAAAGCAGTTAACACATGTGCAGTGATTTTTACAAGCGTTCATGGGGAATCTTCCATGGGCTTTGGCCATCAGCAGTAGTCGTCTTAGCAGTGCTATAATAACGACGTGCATTTCTTGCCTCTGTATTTCCTTATCTCTTTCTAGTTTTGATGAATAATGACAGGTTCTCCGCTTGTTTATCTTTTTGTTTTTCCCTCTACTGTGTGTGTTCCTACTCCGGTGTACTTACTAGGTTTCAGGAATGTTCCTGGGGTCTGGGAGTTTGCTGATCAGATCAGCAGATTCACTTATGTAGCAAATACTCATGGAGACCCAAGTATGTGCCACACTCTCAGATATGCCGGTTCTTTGGCGCAGACACATTAACTGGTTTGCAAAAGGAGTTTGTGCTGATTTCTTTGTGTTTCTGTGTGTATATGAGCCCAAACACAATAGCCTAGTTGTAGTATTTCCTGGGTGAATACTTGAATTCTTTTGCTTTTCTTTTCCAAAAGTATACCAATAAATTTTTAGAACATATATGGGAGACTGTAAGTCTGGCATAAGCCTTGTCTCTAACAGCCCCCCTTGGATATCTGAGAGAGTAAATGTTTTCAAAGTTATTTTATTTCTGAATGCTATGGTTTTTCTCTCTCAAGCCAGTTTCTTTTTTCTTTTTAACTGAAGCCTATTTTTTCCTCAGGTGGCCATTACCAAGGGATTACAATATGGGCTTACAGTAACAATAACGGAAAGAGTTTTTCTTCTGTTCATCACCCGTCTGCAGAATTGCAGGAAGCCGACTCTCAACTCTGCCCCCTTGGTTCCTGGGGTTTGAAGTGGTGCCTGATGTGCACTCACAAATGCAGATTTCTGGGCCACTATGCGGGACCCATCTCTTCTGTCATGTCCAGTGTGGCTCTTTAGGTCCAATGCCTCTGCCAAGATGTTCCTGGAGTTCTTACGTGGGCTATTTTGCGTTATGAATATGTCTGGAGTCAGGACCAGCTACATAATTTTTGGAGTCTAGTATAAAATGAAAACGCAGACATCTTGTTAAACAAAACTCTTAACGCCATGGCCGGCTGTGGTAGCTCAAGCCTGTAATCCCAGCACTTCTGGAGGCTGAGGTGGGTGGATCACTTGAGGTTAGGAGTTCGAGACCAGCCTGCCCAACATGGTGAAACACCATCTCTACTAAAAATACAAAAATTAGCCAGGTGTGATGGTGGGTGCCTATAATCCCAGTTACTCAGGAGGCTGAGGCAGGAGAATCGTTTGAACCAAGGAGGCAGAGGCTGCAGTGGTCTAAGATCACACCACTGCATTCCAGCCTGGGAGACAGAGCAAGACTCTACCTCAAAAAAAAAAAAAAAAAAAAAAGGAAAGAAAAAAGAAAACTATTAAGACCAGGAGTCTTGGCTCACCCCTATAATCCCAGTGCTTTGGGAGGCTGAGATGAAAAGATAGTTTGAGTCTCAGAGTTGGAGACCAGCCTGGGTAACATAGTGAGACCCTGTCTCTAGATAAAACTTAAAAATATTAGCCGAGCATGGTGGCGGACACCAGCTACTCGAGGGACTTAGGTGGGAGGATCCCTCGAGTCCAGGAATTCAAGGCTGCAGTGAGCTATGACAACATTACACTCCAGCCTGGGCAAGAGGGTAAGACCCTGTCTGAAGAAAAACAAACAAACAAACAAAACTATTAAACTACTAAGAATTTCAAGGTGGCAACAGAACAGCAACCAAGTGTGAGTCCCTCCTGCACACACTGCACTCATCATACACCATGAAGCTGGCCCTGTCCCTGTCCCAGTTCATTGTCATTCTTGAGTTTGGGCTACATTGCTCTCCAGGCCATGGGTGGGACGTCCTCGGTCTCCTGCCTTGATGTGGATGGTCACTGCACTGAAGTACAAAAGAAGGTATTCTGCCCCTATTTGCACTGAATGCTAATGCCAGACCACAAGGCAGTGTTGCCTCGTGCCTTTGATTCCTTACAGTTTCACATCTTGGAACCGACCATCACCTGAGCTTGTTTGCTCTCATTTTAGGTTATGTCTCTGGGAGGAAAGCAAAGGACGTTACGGAAAAAACCGGACACAGAAATATTATTCATCAAATAGAGTCTGTTTGAAAAATCTGGTATTCCCAGCACAATGTCAGGAGCTATCCTAATCTTTGAAAAGAAATTGCCCAAACTTTTGAAATTGATATCTTTATCAATGGTAAAGCTAATAAGAATTATCATTAACTGGAACCTTCCATGTGCAAAACACTACATGTCTTATGTCATAATCTTTGAAGCCTGCAAACTATTATTATTTACATTTTATAGATAAGGAAACTAATGGTCAGTGAGATTGAATCAACTGTTTTAAGTCATCTATATAGTCAATGAGACTATATTGACCAGGTCAGTTTGATTCCAAATTATATGCTTTATACCATATTGTGATAATATATACTTATAGTTTCTATTTCTCTTGAGTTACACCATGACCACCATAAACTGAACCTGTCACTCAAAACAACAGCAATGACAACCCAAAGATTCTGTATTTGTGGGTTGAGGATCGAGTCAAATGGTTACCTAAGACCCAGACCATTGTAGAAAACATGGATCTCCTAAAATAGGATGTCAAGGCCAAGACCACCTTCGCCAGATGGAGGCAGCAGAGATCAGAGGATTTGTGTACAGAATCATGCAGTCCCAGCTAAGTGGGGGCAGCTTGTCAACAGTATAGGTATGGGAATACAAGAACATGAAGTTGATACTCAGCTTTAGTCCTCACCTAAAATCAGATTGGAGATGTGCAGCAAGGTCAGTGAAGAGACATTCAGCCAGAAATGAGGAGGAGGAAGTCAAGACGAACAGCAGAAATCAGGAGTCTGTGTGTGAGCCAATGAAGCAGGAAGTCTCAGCCAGGTCTGCTGACCCCAAAGGGAAATCATCTGCATGGCCACTGTGCAACTGAGTTTGAGTTGCACGTTATTCATCTTTTTTTTCCATAAGTGAGAAGTGTTTTAAGCTGGTAACTTTCTAGATACCTACTTTAATATGAATAGCTTTTTGTTTTCCATCCCAAAAGGGATGAATGCAAAGGCCCTAGCAAGAACACAGCTATCGTTTTCCACCTGAGTTACTATCCAGGGATGGGGTGGTGACCTCATCCTGGCTCATAATGTGTTAGAAGGGAAACCACTCTTTCTAATTAAAACTCAAACCTTTCATTTCTATTTCCAGGAGAACACATGCTGCCTAGTGAGCAGAGGTTACACAGGAATATGCTGGGAAATTGAGAGAAACCATCCTCATCACCCACTCTCCAACACCCTCTGTTTTAAGAGCAGGATATCTGCTTCAAGGAAACAGGAAGTCATAGGGGTAGAAAGGAGGCCAGAGATCACGTAGCTCAACTGTGTACTTTATGAATGTGAAAATAAGATACCGAGAAGGTGTTTCATGCCATTAGTTCACTGTCTTGCCTGTTTTCCAACATCAGCCTTCTGTTTCCCTGTTGAGTTCTTTACTATCTGCTTAAAGCAACATCAGACACTTACGGGAGGCTGCACACAAAGTGGAAGGCCAGTGAAGAAGGTTTACACAATTCTCCAGAAAACATAAAAGAGAAAAGGATTGAAACTGACTCTTACGTTTTCAGAGAGAGAAAATATAAACAAGAAAAATTTGAAATTTAACCCCAGAAGACAGATAAGATCCTATTAGTTTAATCAAAAAGTTGGTAACACAAACACATAAGATAAAGGGGCATAAAATGTACCTTTCTCCCACCCTCCAGAAAAAAAAAAATCTAATCTCATCTAAGATGTAGAAGAAAATAACTATAAATCAAGGAGATACACAACTTAGGAGAAATCTACCGGCCTGAAGCCATCAATAGTGTGGGGAGCATTTGGTTAAGGATAAATGGAGAGGAAGCTTAGCTGATACAGTTTTAGAATTGAGGTTATGGATGATGTTATCCTGGTGCACAGACCTAGTATCACAAACCTGACAGAGAAATAAGATCTAGTAGCAGCAAGGAATTCCAACTTTGGACATTTTCTGGAAGACTCATTCTCAGAATATCTGATGATAAATCCCTGGCTTGTTTTATTGACAATTTAATCTTCCAGAAAAATGAGGTAAAACTCAATTCCCAAATTGAATAAAGGAGTTATCCAAAGTTTTTCTTTCATGATAGTGTTTCTTAAGGAATCATTGGTCAACATTGAAAAACCCAGTCTCTATTAAAAATATAAAAATTAGCTGGGCATGGTGGCACGTGCCTATAATCTCAGTTACTCAGGAGGCTGAGGCAGGAGAATCGCTTGAACCTGGGAGGCAGAGGTTGCAGTGAACCAAGACTGCACCCCATCCTGGGTGACAAGAGCAAACTCTGTCTCAAAAAAAAAAAAAAAAAAAAAAAGAATGATCCATGAACCACTACTGGGCGTTCACAAGGTTAAAATGATTTTTTGAAAAATGCTAACACATTTTTCATTTTCACTCCTTTAACACTTGCATGAATGGTGCAAAAGCAATGGTGAGTAAAACATCAGTCCTTAGCATAAATCAAGTAGTGGCATCCAATTGTCTGGTGGTCATTTGATTCTTCACTACCACACACTCAAATAAGTCAATATATCAATAAGTAAGCAAAAGCCACTGTTGTTTGTTTAAGAATGTCCTAATGAAGCAGTGGAAGTATTAATTTTATTAAATCTTGACCCTTGAGTACATATATTCTTAATAGTTTTTATGGCAAAATGGAAAGTACACCACATCTAAGATATGTCAAACTACAATGATTGTCTCAAGAAGCAGCATTTGTGCAATCATTTGAGTTGCAAGCTGAACTAGCCACTTGTTTTTCATGGAACCACCTTTTTATTTGAAAAAATAGCTAACAAGCTATATGTATTCAGGTTTGGTCATTTAGCAGACTTTTCTTGAAATAAATGGAGAGAGTGTGTCATGTCAAGGAAAAGAATTGATAGTATTTGTGGTCTAATAAAATTTGAGTTTTCTCGTGAAATTAGAATTTCTGAAAACTTTTATTCACCAAGATGACCTTGATGGTGGCAAATATTTGAACACTTTTCTAGTGATGTCAATGGTGGTTTTTTTGATATCATACAATTACATGTGTAAACATTTGTAAAACCAAATGCATGATGTTGCAAAATCATGCATGAGTGAAAGGTAACATTCAAAGCGCAAGACAGACTAATGGATTTTAATGCAAAAGAGTATGCAAAATGTATCGATAGGTTTCCAATTTCATATCACAGCAACTTTAAGAAAATATTACTAATCAAAATTGTTGTTAACATCAATAAAGAATATCCACAGTTAACTGAAAAGGCTATAAAATAACCGTCTCATTTTAACCCATTTATGCCTGAGGTTGCAATTTTTTGAATCTGAAAAATCAGACCTTGGTGATGACCTTGTGCAGTAGGATATAAATAACTCCCACATGCTTAGCGTTCCAATAATGGAGCAGTAGGCATAAATGGCATCAACAATTTTGATTAGGAAACTACCTATTTGAGTTCTACCTATTTGAGTTTATATTTTCTTCATTTACTTCAGCCAAAGTAACAGCACAGCAGACTACATGCAGAATCAGATACGAGAAGCCAGACACCAAAGAAATTCATAGAAATTAAAACAATACTACTCTTTCACTAATTATTTTTAAAATGTCATATAAAATTGAGATGTCATTTAAAAACAATGTCATAAAATTCAATGTCATAAATTTCAATGAGTTTATTGTTATTTTTAAATTAATCCTCTAAACATTTTTATGGTAAATGTCAATAATAACTCACATTAGTGAAAGCTCTTTGGGGTCCTCCATCGTTTTTAAGGGCATAAAGGGATCTTGAGATGAAAATGTTTCATAACCTCTGTTTCATGATAACCCCCACCTCCACAATTCCCAGCAAAACTATTTCCCTTAGCTTGCTTAATTTTTCCATAGCACTCAGCGCCTCCTACCATATTTTGCTTTGATTCTCTGTTTAAAGATACACTGGAATCTTTACTCCATGGTGAAGGAAACTTGTCATAGTTTTGTGTGCTCTTCTATTCTTGGTGCTGAAAATACCCTGGCATATAGTAGGCACTCAATGAATATTTGTTGAGTGAATGAATTAAATGAATGGTTAATATTATCTGTCCTTAAAAGGCTTCCTGCCACCAGCCCTCCCATTTTTATGGGGCAAGTCTCCAGGATTTTCCATCAGTGTTTGTTTGAACTTGAGCAGATCCACAGTTGCTACCTGAGACATGCTTGACCTTGCCTGTTTATACCCCTCTGTGAGGAGAGCTCAATGCGTACTGTAGATGATTTTTCACCTGGAAAAGACTCTTTAAAATTCAGAGCACTATGTCAGTTTTGTATCCAAACATCCTAAAGTATTTCCATTTCCTTTTAGTAAAATTGCAGAGCAGCACTTCAGGCATTGCCAGACGCCTTGGTCTCGAACTGCGACCACTAATTGTCCACTCGGACTATGTTGCTTTAATGAAGGAAAGTCGAAGCTTCTTCACCTAATGATAACACTAATCTCAAAATCACAAGCTTATAGCTTAAGACACATTCAGAAAAGTGTCTAGGAGTATTATTTAAAAAGTATAATCTCACTCTGCGTGAAACAGATTATTATGATACAATCTTGTGCTCTGCCCATTAAGGGTAGTGTTGACCAATAAATAAATAAATAAATAAATAAATAAATAGTGCTTTCACACTTAATTTGTACTGGCAAAGCCACATTTCCAAAGAAGGAGTCACAAATAAAATTGTCACAGAAGGGAGAGATGAGGGCAAACAAGGAATGCTTTATCTAAGAGAGTGAAGACAGTGGCGCATGAGGGTTGTTTTCAGATACTTTAAGGCCTCAGTCCCTGTGGTCCTGGGAGTCAACGCTAGATAAATTGGTATAAGGGAGGCAGTTTTGACATTATCATAAATAAATACATAATAGTTTCAGGTATTTGGGAGTGGGACAGATTCCCTTGCCTGCCTGTGAGCGTGCCTTCCTCTAGAGTATTTAAGAATGCTTATTGGCTAGCTGTAAGAAGAAACCTTAAGACAGGGATTTCTTCATTAGTTTGGCTTGGAAGGATGAAGGGGTGCTTATATGTCTTTTAAAGTTTTGAGGGTTTGTTCTTTGTTTTACCAATAAGATTATGGTAAAAATATAGATTCCTATTTTTTTATTCTAGTATATTTCTGTATTTATTTATTTTTTAAGGGGGATGGAGTTTCACTCTTGTTTCCAGGCTGGAGTGCAATGGTGCGATCTCAGCTCACCAAAACCTCCGCCTCCTGAGTTCAAGCGATTCTCCTGCCTCAGCCTCCTGAATAGCTGGGATTACAGGAATGCGCCACCACACCTGGCTAATTCTGTATTTTTAATGGAGATGGTGTTTCTCCATGTCGGTCAGGCTGGTTTTGAACTCCTGACCTCAGGTGATCCACCTGCCTCAGCCTCCCAAAGTGCTGGGATTACAGGCATGAGCCACTGGGCCTGGCTATTTCTGTATTTTTATGTGCCACTTTTTATGACAAATTAATTCAGAAAATTCAGAACAATAATACTGTATTTCAATTGCTTGCAAATTTGAAATCTTTCTCTAGAAACATTCATTCATTTTACCGTTTAAAGGAAAGGATGCCATTGATGGCATAATACTGACTCTTAATTCTTCAGTAAGGTTCCCAGTAATTTTCTTTATTTTACATGAAGTAACTACTTCACTAGACGCTATGTTGATGGTGCAAAGAGGAAACTTGAACACGAGCCCTGTAAGATAAATTAACCTGGCTGAACCTGTTGTCACTAACAACCTCTCCAGAGTCAGGTGAGATGTCCAGCTTGTTAACTAAGATGCAATGTAGTTTCTTTTTTTTCTCTTTTCTTTTCTTTATTTGAGATGGGGTTTTACACTGTTGCCCAGGCTGGATTACAGTGGCACGATCACAGCTCACTGCGGCCTCAACCTCCTAGGCTCAAATGGTCCTCCCACCTCAGCCTCCTGAATAGCTGGGACTACAAGTGCACACCACCATGCCTGGCTAATTTTTGTTATTTTTTGTAGAGACGGGGTTTGTCATGTTGCCTAGACTGGTCTCATACTCCTTGGCCCAAGAGATCCTCCCACCTTGACCTCCCAAAGTGCTGGGATTATAGGTGTGAGCCACTGCGCTGGGCCCTCAGTTTCTAAAGAATTGTTAATACTGCCTTAACATATTTTTGAGATACACACACACAAAATCATGGATTACAAATTGATGATGGCAGAGCATCCAGCCTACAGAGTGTGAAATTAATGGAATCCAAGAGCATAGAAATAATCTAATCAGTCGACCAAATGAATAATTCTTACTTTGAATCTCTGGGTTACCGAGACAGAATATTAAGAAAGGTGGTAATGAACTACAGAGAATCTAGCAAAGTATGGGATAAATTGTCAGATTAAAAATAGTAACTTTATATACAAAATTGATTATATTTCTCTATGCGAGCAATGAACAATTGGTCATTGAAATTTTAAAATATTACTATTTGAAAGAGCAGCAAAAACTTACGGGTGAGTCTAACAGAAGATGTGGAAGATTTGTATGATGAAAGCTGTGAAACATTGGTGATAAAAATGAAAGAAGTCCTATAAATGTAGAGGATGAATGCTGTCCATGAGTGGAAAGCCCTAAGGTTGTTAATACATACACATCAGTGCTCCCCCAAATGATCCACAGACTCACACAATATCAATAAAATTCTTAGAAGGGCTTTTTTTGGGTTAAAATTTATGAGTTGATCCTAAAGTTTATACAACAAAACAGAGAACTTAAAATACCCAAAACAGTTTTGAAAAAAGCAAAATCAGAGAACTCATGATACCTAATTTCAAGACTTACAGAAAAGCATAGAAATCAAGGCAGGTATTGGTAAAAGAAGATACTTTCTAGCTCAATGGATCTGAATGGAGATTCTAGAAATAGACCTACACATACATGGTCAGTTATTTTTTGACAATGGTGCCATTCAATGGGCAAAGGATAGCCATTTCAACAAATTATACCAGAAAAATTGTTCATCCATATGCCAAAAATAAAATGTATATGAAAAAGTGAAATTTACGCTATATAAAATTAACTTGAAACAGATCACCTAAGTATAAGACTTACAACTATAACACCTTCAGAAGAAAATATAGAAGACAATTATTCAGACCTTGGCAAAGATATCTTAAGACACAAAATAAAAATTCTGCTGATCATTTTTAAAGACATTTAGAGTGTCATCTGACTTCTTAACAGCAGCACTGAGAGTTGGAAAGCAATGGCATAATATGCTGAAAGAACATGATAACTGTCAACCAGATTTATATCTGCAGTGAGAATATTTTTAGGAATGAGAGCTATACATATTTCCAGACAAAATAAAACAGAAATTTGCCATCAAAAAAAGAAAAAATCATAAAAGAAGCTATTGATTAATTGGACTTCATCAAAATTAAAACCTGCTCTTTGAAACAAACTGTTATTTAAAAAAAAGTAAGCTGCAGGCTGGGAGAAAATCTTTATAAAAATAAATGATAAAGGACCTGTTTCCAGAATATTATTATAAAGAACTATAAAATTTAATAATAAAGCAAACAAGCCATTAAAAAATGAGCAAAAAATTTAAATAGACACTTCACTAAAGAAGAGATATGGATAGTAAATGAGATGGTCAACATCATTAACTGTTAAGGAAGTGCAAACTCAAGCCACAATTAAATACAACTACATATTTATTAGAATGGCTAAAATTAAAAAATCTGACAATACCAAGGCTGCTGAAGATGTAGAAAAACAAACATTCTCTTACATTGTTGGCCAGAATGCAAAATGGTGTAGCCACATTGGAAAATATTTTGGCAGTGTCTTGTAAAGTTAGTCATATAACCCAGCAATCCCATTTCTAGGTATTTACCCAAGTTACAGATAACATATGTCTACCTAAAGACCTGTTTGAGAATATTTCCAATAACTCTATTGATATTAGCCCAAACCAGAAAATAACCCAAATGCCCATCAACAAATGAATGGATAAGCAATTATGCTCCATCCACATAATGAAATACAATTAGCAATGAATTTTGATACATGCAACATGGACAAATTTCAAAAGCATAATGCTACATGAAAGATGCCAGATGAAAAATGCTACTTGTTGCGTGATTCCATTCATATGATATTCTGAAATGGCAAAGCCACGTGGAACAAAACTCACATCAGTGATTACCAAGAACTAGGACTGGGGGAGAGAACTGAATACAATGGGGACAAGAGAGATTTTATAGTGCTGAAAATCTCCTATATTTTTATTGTGTTGGTGGTTACATAATCATATATATCTACCCAAACTCATAGATTTCTACAATAATTCAAAGGTTGAACTTTATTGTATGTAAATCATTCCCTTAAACAATGTAACATTAGGTATATTTGGGCCAGAGTTGGAAAAGTATTGGAACAAGTGACCACTACTGTGGTCACCCTGTGACCACAGTAGTTAAATAAGTAAATCATAGTCAAAGTCCTTTCCTTGTTTGATTAACTGGAATGATACACTCAGCATGTCCTCTGGCAGTCTGGATGACTGTATTGCACCCAAAGCCTTAGAAGTGGATATGTAATGCTTTGAATTGGTGAAGAATCAGCTCTTGGCAAAAGCACAGTTTAAAACTAACAACCTGATTTTCAGAGAAATTGAGTATGAGAACAGCTGAGGAGCCACCACTGATTTATGTTTCCAGAAATACCCATGAAAACATGAAAAGATACAGCCTCTCAATGTCTAAATAGCGCTAGAAATTCAGTACATAAATAACTCGCTAACCATTTGAAAGAAGTGTCTTTAACCATGGGGCAGATGAACTCATTTGAGAAAACAAAAAGTCAGCTTACAAGGCACACATTATGTCCAGCAATCAGCACCAGACAGGAAGTTGGTTCCAGAAGTTTCTAGAAACTCCAGGCATGTTCCCTACTTTAGAGACACTAGGCCTCCATAACTTACTAGAAGCTCTTGCTAAATGCCTAATCCCATTGACACTTCACTTTCTACATATTCAAGACTACAATTTTTAATGCTGTAGAATATTGTTTTGAGATATTAAAATTTTACCCTTGCGTTTTCCCCTTTCCCATCCCTAGCCAAGTAGAAATTTATACTCTAATATTTTGGGGTTCAGTGTGAACTGGTAGTAGATGATTGTAGAGTCTTTGTAAGACCTCTACGATTCCCCACCAGTGACCCCTTTACTCCCTAGGGAAGAGGTAGTGGTGAGATTTTTCAAGCATTAAAGAGTTGATTATTCCACTTATCCAGTGGGATGGTGGTTTAGAGTCAAAATTTAGCCAGATTTGTAATGAAAAATCTATCTATTACAGATCTGAGCTTGTGACCCAAGATTCCTAACCATCATATCAATATTGCTACATCCCACCCTGGTATGTCAAATCAATACAATATAAGGATGGAGAGAGGAAACATACACTATAGACTGTCTTCTGGGAATTATAGTTCTTCACTCACCACTTCTAGCAAAATGAATAACAGAACTACATTACATTCTGGTTGAAATTAGCGTTTAGCTTCAGAACCTACTGCAGCCTAAGTCCCCTGTAAAATCCCTTCGGTTATGTAGGAAATGATAAAAATGCCCACCACTTCTAAAACAAAGACTTGAGGACAATCAAATATTACAGTCTTACATTGACATAAATTATAAGGTATAGAAAGGTATGGAAATAAATTTGTCCAGCTTGTGAGCCAGTGATTACCTAAAAAAATGATAGTGAGAACACCTAACTCTGCCGGATCTGTCCCCTGATTAGAGACCCAGGCCCCATGGAAACATTAGAACTGGGTAGTTGTCACTCTACAATTTGTGGTGCTGAATAGAGAGTATTATTCTCCCTCATCCTTCCCTTACCACCATGCTATATCCAGGTAGAAACTAAACATCCTGGAAAACCAATAGATGTGAAAGATAATCAACAGAAGTCCAATATTTACTAATTACTGTCATGCATCACATAATGATGTTTTGGTCAACAATGGACCACATATATGATGGTGGTCTCATAAGATTATAATACTGCATTTTTACTGTACCTTTTCTTTCTTTCCTCTTTCTTTTCCTTCCTTCCTTCCTTCCTTCCTTCCTTCCTTCCTTCCTTCCTTCCTTCCTTCCTTCTTCCCTCCCTCTCTCCTTTCTTTCTTTCTTTCTTTCTTTCTTTCTTTCTTTCTTTCTTTCTTTCTTTCTTTTCTTTTCTTTTCTTTCTTTCTTTTTCTTTTCTTTTCTTTTCTTTCATCTTTCTTTCAAGACAGGGCTTGCTCTGTCATTCAGGCTGGAATGCAATGGTGCAATCACGGGCTTCTGGGCTTAAGTGATCCTCCTGCCTCAGCCTCCTGAGTAGCTAGAAATAAAGGCCCAAGCCACTGCACCTGGCTAATATTTAAAAAAAAAAAAAAATTATAGAGATAGGGTCTTGCTATCTTGCCCAGCCTGGTCTCAAACACTTGGTTTCAAGCTATTCTCTCACTTTGGTCTCCCACAGTGCTGGCATTACAGGCATGAGCTACCACAGTGGGCCTCTGCTCTACTCTTTCGATGTTTAGATATGTTCAGATACGTAAATACCTATCATTGTGTTAACAATTGCCTGTATATTCAGTAGAGTCACATGCTGTAGAGGTTTGTAGCCTATGAAAAAAGTATGGCACACTGTTCAGTAAAAATTTGCAGGGTGAAATAAGTGAATAAAATCCCACTTTGTTGTTGTTTTCTATTATCCAAGAGAATAGCTCCAGAAAACATATTTCTTATTCCAAACAAATGCATCTTCATTTCTAAAGTAAACAAACTAAAATACTAACTCAGAATAAAAAATCAAATGTTTAATTAAATGTTTAAAATCAAATGTTTAATTGGCCCCAGGCTTGGGGCCAATTCAGACTTTTCCTTTAATTAAACAAAAACGGAAACAAACGAAACAAAAAAAGTTTGTCCCTGAAGCAAGCTTCCTCTCATGCTGCTACTGTCAGGTGAAGATGGAGCAGCCTCTTTGAAAAAATCTCATAAATCAGCTGCTCTTAGATTTGATGGCATCATGTCGATATTGCTTCTTGACTCTCTAAGGTTTAGCATTGGTTGATCACCTTTTCTTCTAAGAAAGAATCTCAGCTTTTTGATAATAAGCTGAGAGTTAAACTTCTGACTGACAGCTACTTAACTCATGTCCAAAAATGTTGAGATAAATGGTAGTTGAGACAGTCCAAGGAACAAGCTGAAATCCTCAATAGATACTTGGGTCAAGCAGAGCATTAGAATGTAAACTCCTTGGTTTAAAATGATTTGGTCCTCATAGAAACACTTTCCCTGAACCAAGATTCATGACCATGCTCTCAGCTTTTACCAAAGGTTAGTATAAGAAAAACCTTTGTGAAGTGCATTTATTTATTATTTTTAAGCAAAGTTTATTTTTTCCTTATATGAGTAATTCATACTCATTATAGACAAATTGGAAAAATACAGAAAATCAAAAGGAAGAAAAATTTTATAAATAGTCCCCTTCCCCAAAACAATATGGTTTATTTCCACTCTCTCTTTGTTCTATGAAATTATTTTTTAAAATCTTATTGTAAGAATAATAAACACAATTTACAAAGCATATTGTTTCCTGGGAAAATCATTCTGAGGACATGGTTTATGTGATGTCCTTAATAAGAGTCTACAGGATTTCTTGATAGAATTTAAAATTAGGGGAAAATGGTCTCTTATAACAAGTCAATATGGTTTCTTTTATCACACAAAGTATGTAGAGTATCATCTTATTTCTCTATTATACTGGATGACAAGAAATTCAGACAATTTTGTGCTCATTTTTAGTAATGTTCTCCCCTAATCTTCCTCTTCCCCCTCTCTTTCCATGTGAGTTCTGTTTTCTCTTTTCTCTTTATTTTATCTCCCATGCACACAAAATATAAATGAGCCCCTTTTTGTAAAAATCATTTACCAACTCCCTTTTGAAGAAAGTAAGATGCAAATAAATAGATTGGCAGATTGGGAGAAGCACAGTAACCCTTTTACTTTTATTCTGGTGCAAATGCAAAGAATAAAACCTAATATTCACCAGAGGAGAAGGGACACGAAGGGTGAGACAGAAACACACATAGGGGCTGCAGACGGTGGCTCACGCTGTCATCCGAGCACTTTGGGGGCCAAGGTGGGCAGATCACTTAATGTCAGGAGTTTGAGACCAACCTGGCCAACATGGTGAAACCCTGTCTCTACTAAAAATACAAAATGTGTCGGGTGTGGTGGTGTGTTCCTGTAGTCCCAGCCACTCAGGAGGCTGAGGCAGGAGAATTCCTTGATCCTGGGAGGCAGAGGTTGCAGTGAGCCGAGACAGCCTCACTGCACTCCAGCCTGGGCCACAGAGCAAGACTCCATTTCTATATATATATATATATATATATATCATCGAGTATCTACAAACTAAAAAATTCAGCCATAACAGTAAGATCTGGCTGGGTACAAAAATGTACACACACAAAAATAAAATAATAAATGTGAAGCACGGAAGATAAGCAGACTAAAGTTCGTTGAGATCGTTTCACTTACTAACCTTGCTATATCCTGTTATCTCTCACCTCAAACTCTACTGTCATCTAAAAGGGGAATCCCTACCTTGTAGGTGAAAAGGGATTCTCCTTTTAGATGACAGTAGGGTTTGAATGCATTCTTGGTTATTCTGAATGCACTCAAACTATCAAACTGTAGCCGTTTTGTTGCTCGTGAGTATCTCATGCTATTATTGGCCTGAAAAGTCCATGCAGCATGGAGATGCTGACGGGAACTCAGGCCACCTCGATAGGTCAGTTAAATGGTAAGGTGGGAATGGACAAGGAATGTAGATGGGGTGGAAAATAATATAAATTTTAAAGGCTCTACGGGTAAAATGATTAAAAAGAGAAAATTCATACATTCGGAAAACAAAAAGGGAAATGGAGTTTAATGCAAGCCATGGAATCTACTGGACTATCCTCTGTGAGAAGATTTAGGACGTTAGCTCATGGTTGTTGAGCTGGGACTGGCTGTGCAGAGAAGAGAGGAAGAAGCTTGGGATACAGTTTGAAGATTGGGGAGATCCTAGGAAGGCCAAGTGTGTTTTGATAAATGTAGTTTCAGCCTCACACACTGAAAGATCTGAGAAAATACAATACATTGATAATATAATAGTAAGGGTAATAGTGATAAAAATGACGCCATTTTGCAGTTAATGTACTGCCTTTGTATTTGCTAGCATTATTAAACCTTCAAAATCCTGATTGAGTAGGTTGAGCATATTACTATTATCCCCATTTTCACTATCAGAAAGTGAAGCTCATCGTTGGCCAAATGGCTTACCTGAAGTCACACAGTAAGTGATGGTATACCTCTCAGAAAGTGTCCCAGCAGTGAGGGAAAAAGCATGGCATACTGTTCAGTAGATATTTGTAGGATGAAATGAATGAATAAAATCCTACTTTGTTGTTGTTGTTGTTGTTATTGTTTTCTATTTCCATTATCCAAGAGAACTTTGAAATAGCTCCAGAGGCCAGGCACGGTGGCTCACACCTGCAATCCCAGCACTTTTGAAGGCCGAGGTAGGCGGATGACCTGAGGTCAGGCGTTCAAGACCAGCCTGGCCAACATGGTGAAACCCCATCTCTACTAAAAATACAAAAATTAGCCGGGAGAGGTGGCATACGTCTGTAATCCTAGCTACTCAGGAGGCTGAGGCAGGAGAATTGCTTGAACCCAGGAGGTAGAGGTTGCAGTGAGCCGACATTGCATAACTGCACTCCAGCTTGGGCAAAAAGAGTGAAACTCCACCTCAGAAAAAAAAAAAGAAGAAGAAGAAATAGCTTCAGAAAATATATTCCTTATTCTGAGCAAATGCATCTTTATTTCTAAAGTAAACAAACTAAAATACTAACTCAGAAAAAAAATCAAACGTTTAACTTTGGAAAGTATAAAAACTCAAAAAAAGAAAATGAATATTGCTCATACCCCAGAGATAAGCACAAGTAACAGTCTGGTGTTATCCCTACAGTTTATTTTCTATGCATTTTTCTGCATTTTTTTTAAGTTACATATATCATGCATAAATTTGTTTTTCAAAATTTACAAATATATTTGTAAACATTTTACCATCAATAAATGCTATAGCATGACTTTGTCTCTGTTATGGTGAAAAACATTCCACATAAGCTCTATCCTCAACAAATATTTAAGTATACAACCTAGTATTATTAACCATGTGTGCAGTGTTCTACAGCAGATCTCTAGAACTTTTTCATCATGCATGACCAAAACTCTATACCATTGAACAGGCAACTCCCCATTCTGCCTACCCCCAGTCCTTGGCAACCACCATGCTACTTTCTGCTTCTACGAGTTTGATTACTTTAAATACTTCATATAAGTAAAATCATGTAGTATTTGTCCTCTGCCTGGCTTATTTCACTTAATATAATGACCTCAAGGTTCATCCTTATTGTAGCTATATGACAGAATTTCCTTTTTTCTTAAGGCTGAATAACACACACACACACACACACACACACACACACACACACACACACAAATAAATGTATTTCCATTATTTTGAATAAATTCCCAGAAGTGGGGTTGCTGGGTCATATGGTAGTTCTATTTTTAAGTTTTTGAGGAGCCTCCATATCTTCTTTTCATAATGGCTGTACCAATTTACATTCCCACGAAGAGTGTACCAGCCTTTCAACTTCTCCACTTCCTTGCTAATGTTTGTTATTTTCTTTGTTTGTGTTTGGTTTGTTTAAATAATGGTTATCCTGACAGTTGTGAGATAACATCCCACTGTGCTTTTGATTTGTCTTCCCCTGCTGATTAGCGATGCTGAGCACCTTTTCAAAGACTGGTGGCCACTTGTAGGTCTTTTTTGGAGAAATGCTTGTCCAAGTCCTTTGCCTATTCTTTAGTTGGGTTATTTGGCTTTTTGCTATTAAGTTGTAGGGGTTCCTTATATATTTTGGATATTAGTCTCTTATCATATATATGATTTGCAAATATTCTCTTCAATTCCATAGATTGCCTTTTGCTCTGCTGAATGTTTCCTTTGCTGCATAGAAGCTTTTTGGTTTCATACAGTCCCACTTGTCTGTTTTTGCTTTTTTAACCTCTGATTTTGGTGTCATATTCAAGAAATCATTGCCAAGACCAATCTTGTAAGGCACCTCCCCTACATTGTTTTTCTAAGAGTTTTATAGTTATAGCACGATTTTTAAAGACTGGCTAATAACCCATTGGTTGGATCTACCAGAATTTATTTAACTAACATTCAGGTACTAAACATATACGTTGTTTCTAAGTTCTGGCTAATTTAAACTTTGCTACAATAAACAACTTTCCATCTAAATTTCTTTGCACCTATCCATGATTAATTTAACTTCCCTAAGATTAAATTCCTGTAAATACATGTGGTAAGCCAAGAGCATTAAACATTTGAAGCCTTTGGATATTTATGTAGTTGTACCACAATGTACCCCTTGGCTCGTGTTAGAGCATGAAAATGATTAGAATAAATGGCTATGGGCAAGTAGAATAGACTCCACGTTCCATGCCTTATCATATGTACACCACACTTAGAATCCAGACAATTTCAATGGGGAAGAACTGAGGGAGTTACAAAGGAAGATTATTGGGTTTCACGAAAGCCCACTGATAAGTGACAGAGAACATGAAAGGCCACATATCTAATCAGAGACTTTTATTAAAGAATAGGATAAAACAAAAAAGCATATCAAAAAATAGATTTTTGTGAAAAACTCCAAAGGCAACAATACTCACAAAAAAAATCGCAGGTCTAATCTATGTGGGAGGGAGCTCAAGGCCAGGACATGCCACTTGTTGGCAACTATCATAAAATACTTGCATGCAACAGAGAAAAAAGCAAAATTCTTCCTATGTCTCCTTTTTTTTTTCCTGTTATGACAAATGACCTACAAATGAAAAAGGGTAAGAATATTGCAGGAAGACATCCAGTTATTTCAGAGGAGTTTTAGTCTTTAGTTTCAGACAGTCTTTCCCAGGGTAGTAGGAAAGGTTATGCAGATGGGTATGAATACATGCTGTTGGCCATCCTTTGGGAAATAACATAGGTATTATTATTATATTGAGAATAGTGTAGGGAGAAGAAGCACCAGACATCTTGATCTGGATATATTCTGAGTAGATATTAAAAAAAAAAAAAAAAAGGTGGTGGGGGTGAAGGGTGGCAACCATGATGACCATAGACTGGTAACCTTGTCATTTCTCTGGGGAAAATAGGCAGAGCATTAAAAGGAGGATTGTGGAGCATTCTTTAGCAAAATAAGTGATTGCCAAGATCAGGAGAAATGGATCAGGTCAATGAGGTCAATGGGTCCACCACCTCCCTGGCGCATGCCCCGTGTGCACCAGACACAGCTTCCCCTCCTAAGCTAACACAGCCCTGCAGTCCATGTCTGAGTGGACAACGTCCGTAAGAAAGAGGCTTCCTGGTGCCTTTGGGCAGAAATAATCCTCCACCACAGCGGGATTTCAGCTCCCACTGACTGCCTTGGGCAGATGCCCTTGTTTGGAGCTGAGATTCCATCGTGTCAAACTAGAATGGTATAGCATCTGTGGTTAAGAGCTTGGCTATCTGATGGGCTTGGATTAACTTCAGACCTACCTGTTACTAGCTTAGTGACCTCTTTGAGACATCTTCTCTCCTGTAAAGTTGATGTCTTAATGATGTCTTCCTTGCTGTGTTGTTTGAGAAGAAAAAGCTAGACCAGCACGATAAAAGCTCCCATAAATAACATTACGTTTCAGTGCAAGAAGAATGTTCTTTAAAAATTCACCTGACAAGAGCAGAATGGGCTGCCCCATGAGACGGGTCACGGTCAGGGTGCGATGAGGCGCAGTCGGATGGCTCTTGTCTCGTCTCCTCTAGAATGTGTGTCCTGATTCTAGGAGCTTCAGAAAATATTACGTGCATTTTAAAAAGCTGTATGAACATGTGGTGCTGCTGTGAGCAGTGGATGGATTGTGCTGTTTACAGGACAACCCCCAGGAGGAAGTAGAATGTTAAAAAATAAGCAAACAACAGACCAGGAAACCTTCTGGTAGACCTGTCCTGTGTCACATTTTGCTTCAAACACTCAAGTCAAAAGGAATTGTTTAATGGTTTAATGGCTACAATGATGAAAGATCCTTTCCAGAGGGAAGAAGTGATTTAAAAATTGATGTCCATGAGATATGTCAGTTATCGTATATGAAATGACCCTCTGACCATCCAAGGTTGTTTTTTGTGTGTGGGGTGTGTGTGTGTGTGTGTGTGTTTCCCAGGGAATTCATTTAGATTGTTATTTCCAAATGAGTTGAGATCATGGATTTTTACCAACACCTGTAATTAAAGGCTCCAATTAATACTATTTCCACAGTAATTCCTTTTTTTCTAAGTCATATAACTTAGACTGCAGATTTAGCAGAGACATGACATTTCACTAAAAAGTAGAAATCATGGACAAGTATAGGGATTTTCGTGAGCCTAAAACAAAAGATCTATTGTTAAAAATAAAGGCCTTTCCTCAATAAAAATGTCTATTTGTTTGAAGTTTTAATGCAGTCTTAAAACATTACAAATAACTAACTTTACTTTAAATAACAAATAGTTGAAAAAGAAAATAGAGTTGAAAGCCCAACTCCAGAAACAACTTACTAGAGCAATCTTCTGGGTATAAATTACTTGTAAAAAGTAGCTGTGTCTGGAAAAATGGGTAAATAATTTACTATTCCAATACAGAAACTTGCTATTAAAGGAACATGAATGAATCCTTTTATTTAAAGAAGAAAAACCAAAAAAGCATTTAAGAGGAAAAGTAACATTTCCCTACTTATCTGTATTATAATTTTGCACATCAGTTTTTCTTGAGGTATAAAATACTAGCAATAATAAATAAGTTATGTTATAAACATCTAAAAGTTATTTAATGTGATTTATCTTATTTGTTCTATGTTACAGAGTTTTGGAGAGCAGCTATCTAGGGTAGCATTGAAGCATATGCACAATTATGAAATAATGAAAGTGTGAACTTGGCCAAGGTCTCGATCTTTACAGGTCCCATTTTTCTTATCTTCACAAATAAGGAAGTTGGGTTAGATTAAATGTTTAATGCTAATATCCTTCTCTCTCTCTCTTTTAAAAACCAGAGCATTTATTATATGACTAATTGTTGAAATCCTTAGCATCCTTCTTCTGTAAACAAACTTTGTAACATTTTAGAATAGTTTTAGATTTCTAGCAAATTTGCAAAGTTAGCACAGAGAATTGACATAGACTCCTCATCCCCTTTCCTCTACTGATAACATCTTACATTATTATGGTACATTAGTATAACTCAGAATCCAACATTGTTACATTGCTACTAACGAGACTCCACATTTTCCTTGAATTTCAGCAGTTCTTTCCCAGTGCCATTCTTTGGTTCCAGGGTTCCATTCAGGATATCACATTTCATGTAGTTGTAGTTGTCCTATCTCCTTCATCCCCACTGGTCAGTAACAGGTTGTAAGGCTTTCCTTGCTTCTCCTGACCTCAACAATATTGCACAGTAGTAGTCAGTTGTTTCGTAGAGTGTCCCTCACTTTGGATTTGTCTACTTTTTTCATAGTTAGAAAGGGATTTGGGTTTGGGGGAGGAGTCTCACCAAGGTGCTGTGGCATCTTCATGGCCTCCTATCAAGGGTACATGCTATTAAAATGACTTACCGCCAATCATGTTGACCTTGGTCACCTGGCCAAGGTAGGGTCCACTATAAAGTTACATTTTTCCCCTTTCATTCTTTACTCTTTGAAAACAAGTCACCCAAAGTAAATCCCACTCTTAAGTAGGAAAGAAGAGATTCAATGTCACCTCCATTTTGGAATTCTTCTGGAAAGAGGATTTGTCTCTGATCCCCTTTATTTATTTATTCAATTATATATTTGTCTCAGTATGAACCTTCTTGTGTTATACTTTGAGTTTTAATCCAATGTTACTTTATTTATTTTGTTACTCTAATTGTTTCTGCTTTGACCATTAGGAGCTTTTGAGTGTTGGCTCCCATGTCCCTTTGAAATGCCCTAATCATATTGTTCTTTGAGCACTTTTAACTTTCAGGCCCTACAAGATGCATTTTTTTAAGTCACTTGCCCACAATTACTTAGTGAGCCTATAAATGTTGCTGTTTTATAGGATATGCCCAAAATAATGACCATTTTCACACCTGCTCCTAGTCTCATCTAGATCCCACTGGAGAATAAACAATTTGAAGAAGAGACTTCTTTTTTCATCTTTAGGTCCTTGTGCAACTGTGAACATATTATATATACATAAAAGGCCATTTAGTCCCGGTGATGCAGGTGGGCAGATGAGCCCCAAAACTGAAGCTTCACCCAGGAAATAATTTAAGGGTGAGCCAGTGGTGTTAAGCAACAATCTTTTACAGAACAGGAGCTGTGTCCAGAGCTGCACTTGTGGACTCTTGGCAACTGTATTTTATATCCACTTGTATCCACTATTACATACATGCAAATTAAGGGCTAAGTTAATGCAAATTGAGAGGTGGGTTAATCAGAACTTTCTAGGAAAGTGGTAGTAATTTCTGGGTCATTGTCGTGGAAAGGGGTGGTAAATTCTAGGTGGTTGCCATAGCATTTGGAAACTGTCATGGCACTGGTGGGAGTGTCTTCTGCTAATGAGCAATGAGGACAGCTAGGAACAACTTTCAGTGCCGTCTGCTGGGTTTGACCTGTCTCTTCACTTCATTCTGTCTGGACCAGGTCTGGTTTTGGTCAGAAGGGTTGTGACCAGGAACGCGTCCTGCTGGTCTCCTACCTCACTGGCAATTGAGAGAGAGAAGATGCTGAGACCCTGCCCTAGGGTTTTTTGCCTTTTTAATAGGACGGGCTGGAGCTGTTCTGCTGCACCCTAGATGTTCTCCCTGTGTTTGTTCAGTAGAACTGCAGTGTGCTATTGGTCACAGATTTCAATGAGATAGAAACCAAAAATAGTTCAATCCAATGAAGATTGCCCAGCCAATGCCTTCGTAGGGAGAGGAAGGTGAAGGAAGAGTTGAAATGTAAACCACACTGGAAATGGAACAGGAGGAGCAGTAGGGTCAAATGTATATATTACAAGTACTGTATGATACATTACCCCCATATACTCATAAACATACCTAAGTTGGTTCCTAGGATGAGTAGATTGGGAACAGCAGGAAATGCACCTGAATGGATGAAACGATGTAAAGAGATGACCACTGGTATGCTCTAAGCCAGAGCTTTTCGAACTCTCGTGCCCTGTCTTGTAGTTCGTTATACATTTCAAATTCAGTAGGTCTGGAGTGAGACCTCACAATAGGTATTTCTAACATATCCTAGGCAACGCTGATGCTGCGGGTCTGGGGACCACACTTTGAGAAGCAACGCTGTCAATTGTTGAATGAGTCAGAGGCACCGTTGAGGCGCTAACCCTACTGTCCCAATGTGGGTCACCAGAACACTCCTTATGTGAAAACTCAGACCCAGAGCTCCATCATCAACTTGCTTTCTGACAATCAAACTAAAAGTTTGTGACTGTTAGCTAGCACCAAACTGAGGTGGATGTGATTTGGAATCGATTCTACTTGGTGGGGAAGGGATGTGGGGGACACTGAGGGGAGTTTTCCAACCTCCCATTTCTACAGGTAGGTCATTTTCACTTAGAGTTATTGGACGGAGACATATAATTGAGAAAACGAAGACACTGTGGACAAAAGTATCAGTGAACCTTGACAAGACCTGGTTGAGTAGATATATACCTACGTCCTACCAGCAAGTTACCTCTTTAGACCACAGTACTCTCAGAAGGTCAGCCTTGGTGGCTGGAGAGGTATTTCTAGCCAGTACATAGTGATTCAATTTGTTCTATTATTCAGTAGACGTTTCTAGAGGACCCATTTTGCGCCAGTGTCTATACGGGCCCTGGAAATAAAGCTGCGAATAAGACCCACATCAGGCTGTTCAGTCTAGTGACAAAAAAGAATAAAACAAATAATTACAACACATTTGGCTGAGTGTTTTAATGAGGGAAGCACAGAGAGGTGTGACTTTTGTCAGGAAAATGAGATTACAGCCCTAGCATCACCTTCCAATAACTGGTCTCCAATATCCCTCCTGCCTCTCTTTCACCTGCAACAAAATGTACATTACAACAACTTTCTTTTTCTTTCTTTCTTTCTTTTTTTGAGACAGAGTCTTGCTCTTGTCACCCAAGCTGGAGTACAGTGGTGCGATCTTGGCTCACTGCAACCTCCACCTCCCAGGTTCAAGTGACTCTCCTGCCTTAGCCTCCTAAGTAGCTGGGATTACAGGTGCCTGCCACCATGCCCAGCTAATTTTTGTATGTTTAGTGGAGACGGGGTATTACCATGTTGACCAGGCTGGTCTTGAACTCCTGACCTCAGGTGATCTGCTTGTCTCGGTCTCCCAAAGTGCTGGGATTACAGGCATGAGCCAACATGTCCAGCCACATTACAACAATTTTCTAATGACTACATCTACCCATTTCAGTCATTGCAAGGATGCGACAAGATCACCAAAAACATAAGTTACATATGTAGAAAGAATTAAAATACACTTTTCTCTTTCCCCAAAATAAAAGAAGCAGAATCAATTATTTCCTATTATAACAGAACCAGCTCTTCCATTGCCATTTTTCTACCTAAAATGCTTTTGTTTTTCCTGAAAGAATCCCCCCTAATTAGAAAAGCAAGCAACAACAGCCTAAAATAATCTATTAACACGATAGCCCAGAACCCAGAAATGTCATTTGTATTAAACTGTATTAAGAATAGTGCATAGTTTCATCTACCTAATCAACTGACAATGTTTGAGGCCATGACTTTAATTATCATCATTTATAAAGACAACAGCTCCACTAAAAAAAAAATGTTAGTAAGTCACTTACACCCAGTATGAACTGTCTGCTACAATTTCTCTTTTCATTTAGAGACTATATCATTTATTTTGGTTTTGTCTGTTTCATGAATGCATCCTTGACACAGTATCTCTACAAGAAGACCACGTTCTCCTTAATAAAAGCAGTAGTGTTGTTGTAAATCTAAGTTTAACTTTTGTGGTGAAAGTAGATAGAGTAGGATTGTAGGCACTTATTCCTTTGAAGTAAAATAATCCGGAATTTTTTGCTCTGAAGATTAAATTTAACTGTGCTCATGAAAGTGCTTTGTAAATAGCAAAGAATGATATCAATATTAAGCATTACAAGTACCCATGCTAAAGCTAGGTGTTCAATGAGTAGACGTAAATTGCCTATAAAGGGAATGTTTTTCTTTTCTGATAGTCCAAATCAATGGCCTATTTTTTTAACGTGTATCTATTAATGATACACATAAAAATAAAATAATGACATTGTAATTCTTTTTCAACTTTGGGAAATGAAACTCTTGAGTCAAGGAATCTCAGATAAAAGTTGCTATTACTTATGGTTTTAGGTTTTTGTACTTCTTTGCAATTTTCAAATATTATAGAAATAACTTACACCACAAGTAAAACAAACAGGGGTTTATAAATAAATCATTAACTCTTCTCCCTCTTCATATTCTATCTCCAGAAGAATGTTAACCTTTACTCGATGTACTTCCGTGTATTTTCCTATGCTTGTGTAGACATACAGATCACCCTTCCATGTCTTCCTTCCTCCTTCTATTCCTTTCTTCTCCCTTCCTTTCCCCTCTCTGCTTTTTAAAAATTTTTTATACATTTTCAACAAAAATGGGATATACCATATACCACTTAGTATGTACTATTTTTAACTTAATATAATATGCATCTTTTTCTATGGAAACATACAGCTCTTATTCTTTTAAAAATCATTCTTTTTACTAGGTATGCTCCAGCCTAAAGTCCAAACATGCTACCATTTATTTAACCTATATGCTACTGGTAAACATTTGGGTTTTCTTTTTTCCTTCCTTCCTTCCTTCCTTCCTTCCTTCCTTCCTTCCTTCCTTCCTTCCTTCCTTCCTTCCTTCCTTCCCTCCCTCCCTCCCTTCTTTCCTTCCTCCCTCCCTCCTTCTCTCTCTCTTTTTTTCTTTTCTTCCTTCTTTCTTCTTTTTTTGGAGGGAAAGACTATCACAACAATTTGTTGCAGTAAATGCCCTTGTATACAGAGCTATATGTGCTAGGCTCCCAACATGTGATTTTCATTACTAGTTTGAAAACAGGAGAATGCCTTCTGAATTTCAGTAGTAGAAGACAGGGCTTGCACCTTCATATTAGATTATCTCTAGATTAGAGAAAACGGTGTACTATAAGTTAATGTGCTATAAGTTAGTATGCATATTGCTGGCTATTATTTGAACAGCAGGATATCTACTTTACGGTATAATGAGATCCTTCAAGACAAGCTTTTACTATGTTATTATCATTAATTTGATTTGTCTCTTGAAATCAAACCTTATCATATTTTACATTAGATATAAATGTGAAGCGGGCAGTGATAAAACCAATTTAGCAATAACTATAATTATTAATGGCAACTATTATTCACTATTAGTCATAATCACTCACTCTTTTATCATCTAGATAAATTTACTATCAAGCAGATTTTAGTGTTGTTCATAGTATGTTGAGATTAAAAATGGGCTCTTTTAACTTCCAGGTAACTAAGTGCCCTGCTTTGTGAATCATCACTGGACTCTGACAGATGGTCAGTTTCATTATGGGGACTACACACGCATTCTGTGCATTTTTAAAATTTAGCTGGTGAATTAGGGTTTGCAAATCAAATCCTACACTGAAAGCACCAGCTATGGAAAAGCAGCTGAACCCTGAGTATTTTTGTAAAGAAAGCTTTTAAAGCATGGATGCCCATTTAGAAAATGACGTGCTTTAAGAACTTGGAGTGTTTTAAAATCACATTTTCTTAAAGGACTCCATACACAGTTGGAAACTTTAAATGTACTTAAACTGGAAGCTACATATCTGGTTAGAAGAGAGCACAGCAGCTCCTTGCAAGCAGACACTTGCCTCTTTCCATTTGCCACGCAAGTAGATGCATAACCTTATCACTGGCCTTCCTCTTATTTTCTGGACAAGGGCTTTCTGCTCTATTGATTTCCTTTTAGATGTATGCCCAGGTCAGGCAAACTATCAACTGGTATGAACTGGATTGTTCTAACTCAGCTCCTGGCAGGATAAAAGAACAGGGGTCACTCACAGGCAAACACACTCAGAGTTGAAGGAGGCTGGGATTCCACTTTGGTCCAGGCAGCTGCTCTGCGCTGAGTCCTATCAGAATTGTAAATGGCTCTGTTGGCTCGGCTAAGTGTGTTTAATGATGGGGTGAAATCCTGGAGTTCAAACAGTGCACGGATAAAATTTGTATTTTCGTGTGATTATATTATTTGCAACAGGCCCTGCATGATGGAATTCGGTAATTGTCAGTGCTGTCAAAAAGGCATTTCTTTTCCCTTTGACCATGACCACTGCATCTATGTAATTTGTCATACTAGCTATCAAGCAGAGCATCAGAGAAGTAGAAAAACCAACAAAAGCATATTCACTCTTCATACCCACATCTCTATCACCTGTTATTAAATCAATTACTAAGGCTCAGTGCAGAGTAGGTGTCTCTGGGTGGAACAGCTCTTTTATCATTGGAAACTGTTGTCTGGAGCTTCTTTAACTCTTTCCTGGTTAAGTCTTTTAGCTCCTGTAAGTGTGAATAAGTGTATTCAGCAATGAATTAAAGACAAATAGAACAAAATAGGCAAAAGTCTGATATCTGGCACAGAGGAAATGTTTTGTGATTTGTTTTAAAGTAAATAGAATAAATACGCAAGCCTTGGGGAAACTGACTCACTGGGTAGATCCACACATAGTGTGAGAAAAAAGGTTCAGAAAATGTTAACCAATATTATTACAAGCCAGAAACAGGGGTGAAAGTAGAATAAAGATCCCACAGGATTGTAACTTCTCCATTTTTAAGAAACCCAGAATAGTAGCAAAATATGACACACATAAATAATAGAAGATAGAGTAGACTCAATCAGAAAAGAGGAACAAAATTCTGTGACGATGGACACCGTCTAAAGGATCTTGTTGTGATTTTCTTGCCTTGACATAATGAGGATTACTGGGGACCATCTCGGGGACTTTCTACCACACCATGTTAACAAATGGTCAATTTGCTTTCTTATCACTTTCTTTTAGTGGCTGGGTCCTAAGACTTGTTATACAATGACATGTTAATTCTGTTCTCTTAAATATGTCCATGTTTCCCACCATGGGCTGTTGTTTAAACTCCAAAGCTCTCTTGACGATCCAGCACCTGCCTCTCTCTCTGACTTCATCTCTTATCATTTTCCCACTGGATCAAAATGCTCCCGGCATTTCAGGAACTTCCCACCTGAAGTTCCTGAAAAGTGCTACAGTTGATCACACTTCCCTGGAATGCCCTTCTTCACCTTATAATACTTGTGGAAATCTCCTTATCCTTTAAGGATCGATTAACAAATCAGCCTCATGTGAACAGAATCTCTCTCTTTAGATTGTGAGCTTCTTGAGGGAGCAAGTGTATGTTTCGCTTTGAGTCCCAGGTGTCTGGCACAATGTCTGTCACTATTTGTTGATTCACTATGTGTACCTCATGTCTCATAGCAGATAAATGGATCAACAAAATGTGGTGCATCCATATAACAGACTATTATTCAGCTTACAAAGGAAGTTCTGACACAGGCTACAACGTGGCTGAACCTTGAAGACTTTATGCTGAGTGAAATAGGCCAGTCACAAAATGACGCACAGTATATGATTCCACTTTATAAGGTACGTATAGTGGTCAGAAAGTAGAACAGTGTTTACCGGGGCTGGAGAATGGGGGGATGGGGACTCATCATTTATGGGTATAGAGTATCAGATGAAGAAAATGAAGAGAGTTACGGAGATGGGTGGTGGTGATGGTTGCCCAACAATATGAATGTACTTAATGCTGCTGAAGTATGTACTTAAAAGTGGTTGGGCCGGGTGCGGTGGCTCATGCCTGTAATCCCAGCACTGTGGGAGGCCGAGTCGGGCGGATCACCTGAGGTCAGGAGTTCGAGACCAGCCTGGCCAACATGGTGAAACCCCATCTCTACTAAAAATACAAAAATTGCCCCGGCATGGTGGCATGTGCCTGTAATCCCAGCTACTCAGGAGGCTGAGGTAAGAGAATCGCTTGAACCCAGGAGGCGGAGGTTGCAGTGAGCCGAGTTCATGCCATTGCACTCCAGCCTGGCTGACAAGGGTGAAACTCTATCTCAAAAAAAAAAAAAAAGAAAATGGTTAAGATGGTAAATCTAATGCATATTTACCACAAAAGGTCAGCTCCTACCCTTGTTAAACCTTTCCTGGTCACCCCTACCCTCACTGACTAAGGTGTCTTCTGTGGCCTCTTTCTGACGGGGGGCATGCCTGTGGAACAGAAGTTCTCACACACCTCACTTGTAATGGCAGACTTGTCTTTTTTTTCTGTAGACTGTGAGCTTCTTGAGGGAGTATTTGTATGTTTTGCTTTGAGTCCCAGGTGTTTAGCACAATGACTGTGATCACTATTTGCTGACTAACTAATTGACTGAACAAATGAACCTTAATTTCATGACTTTTTCTATGTTCTGTATACTACACAAGGACTTATTGTCTTATGTTTTAAGTGCCTCTGATTATTTTAGATTGTAAGGTTCTCAAAGTGCATCGGCCACAACTGTGTTTTCATAACCCAGAAACTATTACAGTATTCTAGTGAGTCCACTGAGTGTGCTCCATACTGATGAGATAGCTGTCTTTTGTAGATGGGGAGATATGGAAAAGTTTACTATTAGTCTCAGCTGGTAGCAGGAGAAAAACAGAGCTTGTTTGGACATAGTCAGCATTTAACAAGGAGCTTTAGGTTTCACTGCAACTATTTGGGAAACTTAGTCAATGGATACTTAAAATAGGAAGTAGTTGGTTCTCCACTAATTTATTCCAACAATCAATTATTAGTCAACAAATATTTCCTGAATGCCTACTGTGTACCACCGTTGGGCATCAAATGGTGAATCCAGTCCAATGGAGTCTTTTCCCTCATGGTTAGACATTTAGAAGGATGCCATGTCTCTCTCCAAGATGCCAAGGATACATTTATTTTTATTCTAATTACTTTTAACAAAGTTTTAAAAATGGGATTTAGAATTTCTCTAACACTGAGGCTCAGAAAGGTCATCTTGTTTGAGATCACATCATCCACGATCTTGATGTCTGTTTACGATCGCATCGTCCATGAACTTGACATCATCAGTGCAGCCGTGAGCGCTGCCCTTCTGGCTGACACTGGCTCATCTTCAGCAGCTCATCAACAAGAAGCAGCCTCACAGAGTGCCTGCCAAACAATCTTAAGGTGCTTTTATAGTTTAAAAATGCATTTCAATCATTTTTATTGGCCAGTTTCTGTAACACCCTGACTGGTCTTTGGCAATATTAGCATGGATTTTTTTTTTTTTTTGCTTGTTTGTTTTTCCTTTCTGTTTTTGAGATGGATTCTTGCTCTGTCACCCAGGCTGGAGTGCAGTGACGTGATCTCAGCTCACTGCAACCTCCGTCTTCTGGGTTCCCGCAATTCTCCTGCCTCAGCCTCCCGAGTAGCTGGGACTACAGGCACTCACCACAACACCCGGCTAATTTTTTTGTATTTTCAGTAAAGATGGGGCTTCCCCATGTTGGCCAGGCTGGTCTCAAACTCCTGACCTCAGGTGATCCAGCCGCCTTGGCCTCCCAAATTATCATCATTTTAAGGCAATGCAGAAACAAGTGTTTGTGCAAAACTGGGACAAGGTGGGAGAGAAATAAGAGAAGGTTTTCCAGTGATCTGAGGCACTCTACAGCACCCCTGACAGGGCTGAGGTCAGAAATCATAATCAGCAGGCAGCTTCTTGAGCACTTCTGTTTCCCATGCTTGGCCTCATGATGGACAGGGTCTTCCTCTCCAGGATCCACTTGGTTGCAGCTCAATAACACCAGAGACTCTAGCTTGGAGTCCTTGCTGTTTTAAAGATATTCTACTTTTCATCATCAATAGAAAGGAGTACTATATTTTAGCATGGTGAGGATTTTGTACACAAACAGTTAAATCATTTATTTATTTGCTATTTCATTAACATTAGATGTTTTGGTGTATTCTTACATTGCTATAAAGAAATGCCTGAGACAGAGTAATTTACAAAGAAAAGAGGTTGAATTGGCTCATGGTTCTGCAGGCTGTACAGGAAGCATAGCGGCTTCTATTTCTGGGGAGGCCTCAGGGAGCTTTTACTCATGGCGGAAGTCAAAGTGGGAAGAGGCATCTCACATGGTGGGAGCAGGACGGACCAAGAGAGAGAGAGGAAGGAGGTGCCACACACTTTTAAACAACCAAATCTCATGAGAACGTACTCACTGGACAGAACCGAGGGGGGATGGTGCTAAACCATTCATGAGAATTTCACCCCCATGATCCAGTCACCTCCCACCAGGCCCCACTTCCAACACTGGGGATTACAATTTGACATGAGATTTGTTGAGGACACAGAACCAAACCATATCCTTAGGATACACAACACGGCGTTTTCACATGGGAACTGGTGGCATTTGGGCAACATTCTGTAAGGATTGCTACTTACTGGCCCTCTCAGTCTGCACTCCTGACTCCATCGTGTCGTAGGTACCTAACCTTAACAATACGGAAAGGGGTCTCCTACCTGGAACTGCATAAAGGAAACAAAAAATACAATGTGTCCACCCATGACATCAATTATAGGCACACAACAAACACCCAAATTAGACGACACTCTGTTACGGCTCTTATGGCTGGAATCACAAAAAAAGTCATCAACTCGCTTAAGTCAAAAAAGGGCATTTATTAGTGTTGATAACTACAAAGTCCAGAAGCAGTCTAAGCATTAAGCAAGGCTGGATTCCAGACCTTAAATCATCCTCTGGTTCTTGCAAAGACTGACATCAATCATTTCGGCTTACTTGGTCCTTGCCTTTAGCCGAAGGAGAGAAATAGCTTCCTGAGTAGCTCTGGTTGGTCCAGCTCGGACCTTGCCTTTCCTTCCTTGAGCCAGTCGCTGGACCCAAAGGAATAGGGCACTCTGACTGGACAGGCTGCATCTGATAGAGACAAAACAAGGCCACCTAGGGAAGAGGCAATTCCAGACTGGGGAAGATTCGGGGGTGGGGTGGGAGATGTCTACAATACTGTGTATATAAACACACCCACAAAAATCCTAGTAGCACTAACACTGTCTTAATTTCTCCATCAGGAATCAGAAAAACCTTTAATGAAGAGTGACGTACAGAATGGCCTGTTATTGGATCATGAGACTGTTTCCCTACCAGGCCGCCCCTCTGCAGGCATCTCCCTCCCTCCTGACCCATGGTCTATGGGAGTGCAAGTTAAAACGGTCATTTCCTTGCCTCAGAGCTGATCCCAGCCTTACATACTTTCCAGTTTCTCTGCTACCTGTCATTCAGTCTTTTGAAGTACGGCATTAACTTTAACTGTGATTTCACTGCAAAAACAAATATGAATGATATTTGTGTCATTTATTTCCCCAGATCTTCCTGTGAGCTCCTCTCTCTCATTCAATTATCTCTACTCCAATGTCACTTCCTTGGCTGAAGGAAAAATAAGCGCTCATTCCACACACTGCAACCCTGCCTTAGTTGCTTTATGGTACGTACCGTATCATAACCTGACCACAAATACCTCTTGCTTAACTGTTTATTTTTTTGCTCTCCTCCCAGAATATATCCGAAGACAAAGAATTACGTATTGGCGTCATACTTTCCAATCTAAGCACGTGCTCAAGGGAACTCAGGTTAGTTGAGCTAACATTTTCTTCCCCTATAAACTAATGTTCCTTAAGGAGTGATTTTTTAGAATACTGGCTTCCATGATCAAAATATGTATGGGAAATGCCCCACGGAATATATGCTTCATGAGGACAGGCTATCTTTTCATGGTGATATATCTAGTATATAAAAGTGTATCTTAGTACACAGTAGGTACTCTCTAAATGTTTGTTGAATGAATGAATCTCAGCAACTTAACCTTCGCTTTTTTTTCTTCTTTCTTTTTGACAGAGTCTTGCTCTGTCACTTAGGCTAGACTGAGTAGCATGATCTCGGCTCACTGCACTCTGCTTCCTCAGGTTCTGGCGATTCTCCGCCTCCGCCTCCCGAGTAGTTGGGATTACAGGCACTTGCCACCATGCCTGGCTAATTTTTTAGTGTGTTTAGTAGAGATGGGGTTTCACCATATTGGCCAGGCTGGTCTAGAACTCCTGACTTCAAGGGATCCACCTGCCTCAGCCTCCCAAAGTGCTGGGATTACAGGCATGAGCCACCATGTCTGGCCCCTTTGCTTTTCTTGAATTTAAAGTCTTGAGATATCAATGAAGAGACTTTTTCAACTTTGTTTAACTCAGTCTTCACTCTAGTTTTCATGGGAGACACTCAGGCGGCTTTTCTGTAAGATACCGTCTTGTCTTACTCCTGTGAAAAGAGGCTAACTTTTATCATTTAAAATGTTACAGTGGAGGAGGAAGTGATCACAGTAGTACAGTATTGATAGAGGGTTTTGCTGGGCAGAGCGCAGCATCCTGTTTTAAAGATACTAGAAAGCATAGAACAGTGTGGGGAGGGGCACGGGGGAATTCTTCCTGGACAGCAAACGGCTCTTATAAAACAACAATTTGATGAGCTCAGTGCGAATGAATCAGAAACATATGGATTCAATTTCCCTTGAAACACACACGGCTTTAACAATTAAACACCACAGCAATTAGCAGGGAAAAGAATACACAACAGGGATTTGCTGGAGGCCATTGGAAAACATGTCTGAGGTCTTTCCTGAGCCCAACCTGGGTCGTTCCCACAGGACACATGGCGTTCTAGCTGTGGGACACGGAGCATCCTTTTCCGAACGCAATCTGTTGGGAGCATTAGTAGTAACTTAGTAGTTACGTTCACAGCAGCTCTGTGGAGGAGACGTGGCTTTTATGTTAAGGAAAACGGGTGGAGTAGAATTACATTTTTGCGGGGTTACAGTTTCTGTCTTTGTTATACTGATAGCGTGCACAGACACACACACACAGAGTGTGTACGTTATGGTAATTCTCTTCAAGGAACTCAAATCCCTCCAAAGGCATTATCTCATTTGTTGTTATTATGTGTGCCCGAGAGATATATGTGATTATTTCAGCTCCACATTCAGGGAAGGAACTTAAAGAACAGAGAGGTTAAGGGGGTGACACCCATTGCACAGCTGGCCTGTGGACCGGCCAGGCAAGAGCCAACATCTCCAGCCTGCAGTCGGCCAGTTTCTACCTCCTCACCTGCCCTGGCTCTGGATTAATAAAGTCATGCACAGCATGACTGTATATTAACTTGCAACTGGGTTTCCTGAGGGGAACTCTGGGTTTTCCAATGATACTGTAGCACTCAGCAACTGGTGAGGAAGATGCAATTAATTTTTCCCTCATGAGTATGATCATTATATAAACTAGCTCAGCAGCCTCCGGGGCCAGATACAAGACACTGAATTATATATCACAAAGCTGTTCCTTCCATCAAACAGCTCAGGGCCAAAAGGAAAACCCAGAAGGCCACATGATCACGTGTCACCATTCTTACTTAACGGGCACAACAGTTTTCTAACCAGCTCAAAGGTGGGGGAACACCTTGATCCCCCACTTCATTTTAAAAGATAGTAAATGTATTTTTTTTTTAGATCAAGAAGGAGTAGCCTATGCTATCTAATATTTTGGATCTTTCTATATCTAATTCATTTACCTCAAAGACCTTTGGTCCACAAAATGGTCCCCCAGGGTTTATCTAGTATCATAACATTTTAAAGCTGGAGAAAACGTCACAGGTGATTCATTCCAACAGTTCTCAGTTTGGCCGAGCATTAAACCCTCGCGGCATGGCAGGAGCGAGTGGAGGCGATTAAAGAAATCCCACACCAACAAGACCTGCCCTGCCTGCCCGGAGGAGAAGCTCAGGCACCTGGCACCTGCTGGCGATTCCAAGGGGCGGTTTATCCAGTAAGCCTCAGCTGCACCCACTCCAACCGTGCCACCCTGAGATGAAGCAGCCTCACCAAACACACCGGCCATTGCCTTTTCTGTTCCATGGATTTGTTCATTCCAGAAATGCTGTATTCATATGGGTACCTGTCTTAAAATTTTACCTGGGGCAAGTCATGGTTGCTCATGCCTGTAATCCCAGCACTTTGGGAGGCTGAGGTGGGAGGATCGCTTGAGTCCAGGAGTTCAAGACCAGCCTGGGCAACATAGGGAGACTCCATCTCTACAAGAAATAAATTAGCCAGGCATGGGCGTGAGTGTCTATGGTCCCAGCTACTTGGGAGGCTGAGGTGGGAGGATTACTTGAGCCCAGGAGATGGAGGCTGCAATTTGTCATGATGACATCACTGCACTCCAGCCTGGGCAACACAGCAAGATTCTGTCTCTAAAAACATTACACACACACACACACACACACACAGACACACACCTGGGATTTGTTTTAATCGGGTATAAGACCTGCACAGACACAGAAATGACTGTTAAGACGGGAAGTGTTTAAACTCTCACACCACCCCTGAAAACAGGGGCAGGGCACACCACGCAGGGCCACATGGGGAAGCAGCAGGGCCAGCCAGGAGCCGGGGGGAAGGAGGGAAGAGCCAGGGGGAAGCCTTTACTGGGTGTCACAGGAGGCAAAGTGAGGGAGCTGAGCAGACCTGGGGTTGAGTAGTTCAAGTCATTTCTGCAGGCTCGAGGGTGCTGGGGTGGTTCCCCTTGTCAGAAGCCTAGTCCTGGGGTGATGGAGGGCAGGGGAATAGTATCGCAGACTGCAGGAGCTGGATAAAAGGAGGAGGGTGGGGCATGGACAGGATTGTTTGGTTTGCATGTCATGGGCGCACTCACCTGCAAGCCTTACTATCCCTAGAAATTAGCTAACCTCAGGGGGCCATGCCTTCCCATGTTCACAAGGCCCTGAGACGTCGAAGCATCATAAAATACAAAAAAAGTTAATAAATAACATGATTAGTACTGTACCTCATTAACCACCAGAGTGCTAAGTGAGGATCACAGAAATAAAATAATAATAAAAGTTTTTAACTGCATGCTTTCAGTTTATACATGGTTTTCAGATATAACTTCTCTTTTATTCTTCCTGGAAAATCTGTTACCTCCATAATAATATCGTCATCCCTGGATATGGAAAGCAAGGCTGAAAGAGAGAAGAGAGGTGGCTTCCTGATAGCAGAGTTCAGGGTGGAAACCAGATCTTTCCACTCCAGATCCAGCTTTCTGCCTGTGCCGATTCCGTTGAATATGAGCCTTGGGTGCTGCCTCTAACACCTGCTGTGCACAGCAGCCAGAGATCGCGTCCAGAACGCAGGCAGTTTGTCTCCCACATAGTGATAAGTGGTGCCGGCCTAAGCTATGATCCGCTAAAAAAAAATAGGGCCGTGAGCCCTCTGCTTTTCAGAGCAGGCGGAGAACATTCCCGCAATGTTATGGGTTGCGTGTGTGAGTTTTTTCTTGAAGAATGTAATTAGAAAGGGGGGTCTATGTGTCACGTATAAAATATCGATGGGCCAGCCACAGAGAACGCTGTAGGCTTTGACAGACAAGACAGGATGTCTTTACCAGCAAATGGACACCATGCCACATCATCCTTAATGAAATACGTGCACTTTAGTGAGACAAAAATGTACCCATAGCTCTGCCTGCCTCCTCACAGTCCTTCTCCAGCTATAAGGACATCATATAAACCATTTAGACAGAGCACCCCCCCAACCAGTTTCTCAGCGGCAGTGAATCAAGTCAGAAAGGTAATCCAACCCTCACTCCCAAGGTACAAGCGAAGGCAAGAAAAACTGTTTCTTTAGATTCCATTCTCTCCACGGAACCATTCATCAATTTCCTCCACGAGACTGAATCAATCCCAGCAGGACCGCTTGCCAAGATGAACGCTCTGTGGAAACACAAGCTGGGGCTTGTGTCTGCTCTCTGGGCCTCTTCCCTCCTCTTTCTACCTCCGGGTGGCAGGAGGGGACCATGGCAACACAGGAGACATGACCTAGGACAGCTCCCCGAGCTCCTGGGGCCCCTGTGTACCCTGTCGTAGGTTTCTGAGTACTAACTCTCATGGACTGCTTGCTTGTTAGCTGATGTCACTTAAATAACTGCTTTGCCAGAGCTGGCTTGTGCAGGACTCATCTGAGGTCCTTACCCACAGAAGGAATAAGGAATTCACATGGAAAGCTGGCCTTACCCTGCTCTTCCCACATCAATGGAATAATCTGAAATGTGCAGATTACCAATGCTTCCAGAGGCACCAAACTCAATGGTTTGGCTTGGCTGTGTGCTTCAGTCCACACAGATGACAGGAGCAACTTAGAGGCGGGAGAATTACTTAGACAGCAGCGACTCAAATATTTTCATTTGATTGCTTTTAACAAAATGAGGCTTTGAGAGTTGAAGTATTAACCTCTTGCCCACCGTCATACCACTGCGGAGGAAAATCAATTCACCTGAAGTCAGGACTCTGTCCAAAAGAGGACCCACGGTTTCTGAGACCCTCACCGGTTTGAGCATGTGTCTTTTACCACATGGAGATTTTTAGACATTGTGTGCTTTGTAGGGTTTACTCATTTTAATTAAAAAAAAAAAAAAAAAACGCTTTCATGTTGTGCAGCTAATTGTCGAAATGCTAGGCAACACCGAACGTCTGATTACAAACCAGTATTCCCTGCAGAAAAGTCTTATTTTGATTAATCTTCAGCACTTACAGCTCCTTTCTGCCAATCAAAGTTTCCATCACGCACAGGGTGCTGCTGTAGAGACCGGGTTTACGTGTTGAGGCAGCCCAGAACAACTTTAGAGAGGAGAGGCAGGACTTTTCCTGTCTCTTTTTGATAAGGGGAATAGTATGTTTTAAAGACACCTTTGTGGCATCCTTCTTCCCTTACAGTAGATTGAAAGACTCTCGTTTTAAAATAGCCACCAGTGGAGTAAACAAGATGCTGAGTTTTCGTTCTCATGAATATACTGCTGATTAAAAGAACAAGATGTTGACAAAACCAGCCCAGATAGGTCTATAAAGCTTGAAAGAATTTACTGAATCGGCTGGGTGTGGTGGCTCAAGCCTGTAATCCCAGCATTTTGGGAGGCTGAGGCAGGTGGATTTCATGAGGCCAGGAGTTTGAGACCAACCTGACCAACATGGTGAAACCCCATCTGTACTAAAAACACAAAAATTAGCCGGACCTGGTGGTGTACACCTGTAATCCCAGCTACTTGGGAGGCTGAGGCAGAAGAATTGCTTGAACTTGGGAAGCAGAGCTTGCAGTGAGCCAAGATCATGCCATTGCATTCCAGCCTGGGTGACAGAGTGACTCTGTCTTGGAAAAATGAATAAATAAAATAAAATAAATGAAACACAATATTTATCCATTAGCATCTGTTTGTAGGTGTGCAGTAAAATATCGGTTAACATTAATTTCATATTGAAATTTCAGAAGCCTTTTGAGACTGCTATTAAATCATTTAAAGCAATCTCTCTTTTCTTGGTAAAACCCTTTCATTTGAAGTGTCTGCTATTACATTATTGGACCTAGATTTCGTTGCTATAAAAGGTCTTTAATTTGGATACATTTGTAAGCTGTACATATTATTGATTTATATCTCATAATCATTTTCCAGTGATTATTACCAAAATATCATTTCATGTAAAGCTATTTGCAGTTTTTGCAAACCCTGGAAGAATTACAAGCAAACTGTTGAGATGCAATCATTTGCATCGAGGACAGGCGTTCCACCAGTTACCGAGGTTCTTCTTCTAACATTGAAATTGGTGTGTACACAGTGGTCTCCCCAAGTGGGCTTCTCTAACATTCTCAGCACTTATCCTGCTCTTGAAGTTAGCAGTTGTTTGATCATCCAAGTAGTAAAAATGCATATTGATACTGAAGCTGGTTTGTGTTCCTGCTCTCTTTTCTTCTAAAATTATAGGTTACAATGTTAGACGTTGTCACTTCTTTTTTCTTATTTCTTCATTTATTCAACAAACAATCACTGAGCACCTTCCTTGTGCCAAACACCAATCTCAACTCCAGGGATACTGCACTGAACCATCCAGATCTCAGTTGTGAATTGCTCTCAGGAATATTGTGCTTTGAGAATGAATTCATTACACTACTAGCAGAGTTCATCACCACATGCATCATTACAGCAGAGCTTAATTATCATTAATGTGATATTAGCATTTGTATATTTACTCATTACACACACAATTAGCAATATTATCTTTCCCATACAAAATACTTTAACAAGTCCAATTACTAAGCTGCCAAAAGGACATATATAAATGTTTGTAAATAAATAGAGGTTTCGAAGATACAAGATGATTGTGACAAATGTCTGTCCCTGAAACATGATAATCATTGAAAAGCATTACATTTATTTTGAGGAAACCGGTTTTTTTGAACAGGAAAAAACATATTTGTAGCAGCTGGAATAACGGGTATGCATAGTAAGAGAATTATACCTAATTTCATAGCAAGTCAGTTTTATTTCTTATGATTTGCTGCTCCATTGTGATTACAGTTTGTTGACTAGTGGCACCTGCAACCTTTTTATGATTTGTTCTTACAACTAGTCATTCTTCTCTTTCTGCTACAGTGTTGGTTCCTCTTCCTCACTGTAGCATCTCATTTTGATCTAGTTATCTGTTTGAGCTCTGCTCTACTATTTTCTTAGCATTTTCTCTTATCATTTCTTTGTTCTTACATCAGCTGTTTTGCACACATCTTAAATGTGGTTAGGTTAATAAATGCACAAAGACCTCTCAGTTTTTTACCACCAGTCAGGCACCTGTTCATGTCAGCAATTGTCACCTAATGTACTGTATTTTTTTTTTTTTTTTTTTTGAGACAGGATCTCGCTTTGTTGCTGGAATGCAGTCGTATGATCATGGCTCACTGCAGCCTTGACCTCCTGGTCTTAAGCCATCCTCCTGCCTCAGCCTCCTGAGTAGCTGGGACTACAGGTACCTGCCTGTCACACCCTGGCTAAATTTTTGTGTTTTGTAGAGATAAGATCTCATTATGTTTCCCAGGTTGGTCTCAAACTCCTGGGCTCAAGTGATCCTCCCGCTTCAGCCTTCCAAAGTGCTGGGATTACAGGAATGAGCCACTGCACCCAGCCCACTGTAATTTTCATATACTCACAGTGCTGGCTCTCATTGATCATATGAAATTATGAAATTACATGAAAACAATGCCTAGTTCAGTCCAAGGGAAGTAGATATGACTGTTTTATAGAAAGGGATATTAGTAAACCCATAATCATGTCCAAGGAATTAATGTATACAGTGTCTGCTAGATGAGTATTTTCTGTTACAGGTACCATTTCTGGATTTGAAGGGTATATTAGTCATGTGAAATAGTCTTTGCTCCAGATGTAAAAGAAAGAAGAGAAGGCAACATAGCGCAGTAGAAAATAATGAGCTATAGAAACAGATAGGTGTGGATTTAAATTTCTGCTTTACTTTTTCCTACTATTAAGATTGGACCCACTGAGCTTCAGTTTTTTTTTACCTGTAACACGAAGATAATGAAACACATGTCATAGAATGTTACATACTAGTTTCTAACTTTTTCCTTCCTTTGAATCCAAAAAGAAACCACAGGTGTTTAAAATATGCACCACTCAACACTCTAAGATGGAAACAGCTTAAAGTACCAAATTTGAGATTGATGTATATTGGGGAATGGAGATTATTCAATTTCCTTGTTCAGATGAAACATAATTAGCATAATCAGTTTGGAACTTTTTTCAGGCCTAATTCACTTTCTAGTCTGAAAATAACATTGTGCAAATTATTGGCACACTGTTTCATTTTCATGCCTGATTTTAAAAACATATTTTCCTTGTGTTTAAATGCCTATTTAGTTCCATTTGGGCCATTTTCTTTGAACTAAATGCAAATGAGGGAGGTTGCATCTATTTCATAATCTCCCTTTAATCAAGATCACTACGAAGCATCAGCCCCCTGGGTAACGGGTGACATAAATCATATTAACTTAATTCTGTGTGTTTCATTAAAGGATTTGGTATTTTTATGAACCAGAGTATCTGGGTCACTGCCATAGAAGCTTCAATCAAGCTGCAGATCTTATGGAGTCAATGATGTGTTGCTTATTTGATGAGATGAAGATGAAGTGCCTACTCCCATCTCATACTGGCCTCATTAATACATGGTTGCTTTAAGAGTTCACGAGTTTTGGCCGGGCGCAGTGGCTCACGCCTGTAATCCCAGCACTTTGGGAGGCCGAGGCAGGCGGATCATGAGGTCAGGAGATTGAGACCATCCTGGCTAACGCAGTGAAACCCCGTCTCTACTAAAAATACAAAAAAAAAAAAAAAAAAAAATTAGCCAGGCATGGTGGCAGGCGCCTATAGTCCCAGCTACTTGGGAGGCTGAGGCAGGAGAATGGCGTGAACCCGGGAGGCGGAGCTTGCAGTGAGCTGAGATCTGGCCACTGCACTCCAGCCCGGGCAACAGAGAGAGACTCCGTCTCAAAAAAAAAAAAAGGTCACAAGTTTATAAGAGACAGTTGAGTCCCCGGCCCCAGGAAACAAAGAAGTCCAGATCTTATACAATGTGCTGGACATATACGTATAACAAGTTTTGCATTCACTTCCCCCTTACCGTTGAAATCTATGATTTCTATATACAACCGTTTTCTCAACAATCCAAAAAGGCAAGGTTGGCAGCACGCAATTTGCTGAAGAATCCTGCCTAAATACCCTTTTCCACTTCACACTGTCTACCATGGAGTCATTTTGTTTCTTTTTTATTCCTGGATGAATAAACTATGATATCCCAAACCTGATAATTTGTCTATACTTCCAGTCAGGCACTTCTGCACAATACCTAAATATTTATGTTTCTTTGTCAAATGACAGGACCAAGAATGTTTCTGTAATATTCATGAGAACACAGGAGTTGTTAAGAGAAGAATCTTTGTCTCCTAAAGAAGGGAAATGAGAAAAGTTGGGAAGAGAGATTGAGCCCACAGTTGACAAAGGTTTTAAACATCTAGGTGACTATCATCACATGATAAGAGCTTTTGACTGGATTGCATGCAGTTAAAATTGACTACCCAGCATCACATAAATGCAGTGTTAGAAGGATTTCATAAATTAAGAAATCTGGAAGCATCTGGGAGATTGGACAGTTGGCCTTGGGTGGCAAGGATGGTAGATATAAGGTTTTCACTGGAAAATAAGCCTATTACACATATCATCTCCTTTTCTGAAAATCTCCAGGGTTGCTGCTGGACACAGAACTTGGGAATGGGAAGAAACTGCCAGAGCTCTGTCCTCTCCCAGACGATCAGAATACAGGTACACACAGTGTGCAGTTTCTTAGGGTTGTTGGTGATACCAGCCCACTTTCGCTATAGAATTGATGTTTGTGGGTTTTTTTTGAATAAACATAGAAATTGACCCCCTTGGACTTAAACAGAGTCTCACTCTGTTGCTCAGGCTGGAGTACAGTGGTACCATCTTGGCTCACTGCAACCTCTGCCTCCTAGGTTCAAGTGATTCTCCTGCCTCAGCCTCCCAAGTAGCTGAGGTTACAAACATGTGCCACCACACCCAGCTAATTTTTGTATTTTTAGTAGAGACAAAGTTTCACCATATTCCATATTCCATGTATAACGGAATAATCTCCATTCCCCAATATATATCAAGGTTTCACCAGACCAGGCTTGTCTCGAACTCCTGGCCTCAGATGATCTGCCAGCCTCAGCCTCCCAAAGTGCTGGGATTACAGGCATAAGCCACCATGCCTGGCCCTTATCTGAGTTCTTTCAGGCCTCCCAGATAGTATTAAGGAACTAAAACTTAGGAAATAACCACATCTAGACAATGAATTGCCATATCCCTCATCCACCATAACTGCCTAACTGACCACCTGCTTCCCACTGGCCAACCCCTCCTTTTTATCCTCCCTGAATCCTGTTTTCCCATGCATAGCTACATTCCTTCACCACTATATAAACCTTGGTTTTGGTTGGTTGGGAAGATGGATTTGAAACTTATCTCCTATCTCCTTAGTGATGCCACCCGAATAAAACCTTTCTTTCCTGGCAATATTCGTCTCAGTGATTCCCTTTCTGTGCAGTGAGCAACAGGCCCAAGACGGAACCCCTGGTGTTTTGTATCATTGGCAGTCAGAATTCACTTCTCCCCAAGAGGAACAACTCCTCCCTTCTGAAGAAGACAAAGAAACGGTCGTCGGCAAGTCCCTCGGAAGTGTCCACCCTCATCTGGGTTAGGATTCGGATTCTTCTGACAGGGTTTGCAAAGAGCACATTTATCCAGAGGATTTGGCTTCTTGATTTGCATCATGAACCCCTTCGAGAGTCTTATAAAAAATTTTAGATCCTCTCCCAGAAATTGCACATACATGCAACTATTATTGTTTGCAATAAGCCTCTTACTGCAAGTTAAGACCTTATGACCTAGACATTGAAAAGCTTTATGTTTTAATGGAAGCTTTGACATTAACAACAATAAATAGAGGATTGTTGCCCAAAGAAAGCCACTTCTTTGAAGTTAAATGCTGTTATTGTCCTGGTCACTGAAGCAGCAACATTAGGGATACATTGGAAAGCTCAGGTCCTTCCGTGAGTCCAGAGTCAGTTCCAGAAATAAATAATGCCTATTCTGAGTCTTCTGGGACCAGTGGTTCTCACCACTTGGCTATGCATAAGAATTCTAGTGAAGCTTTTCCAAATTATACATGCCCAAGAAGACACACACACTTCCCAATGTCAAAACTTACGACAAACTACGCTAATCAGTATTGTTCTGGCATAAGGATAGACATGTAGACAATGAAATAATATTGAAAGTCCAGAAGTAATCTCTATTTATGGTCAACTGATTTTTGATGAAGGTACAAGAATCGAGTTTTTAACAAACAGTGCTGGGACAATTCGATATTCTCCTTGAAGATAAAGAGATAATGTCTGTATTCCGGGGACAGTCTCAAGCGTGTGCACTTTCACTCTTGCTTCTGTTTTAATCAAGTTCCATGGGGATTCTCATATCCAGCTTTGGTTGAGATCCATGCTACAAGGTCAGTTACTGTATGTCACCTGGAGGAAATGATTTAAACTCTTCAAACTGCAACTTATTTATCTGCAAAACACATCTGCTGGTGTTTTGCAAGGTCTCCATGAGATAAATGTTTTCTTTGTTTGTTGTTGTTTTTGTTGTTGTTGTTTTTGAGACAAGGTCTCTCTCTGTCACCCAGGCTGGAGTACAGTGGTGAGATCTCAGCTCACTGCAACCTCCACATCTCAGGTTCAAGGGATTCTCCTGCCTCAGCCTCCCAAGTGGCTAAGATTACAGGTGTGTGGCACCACGCCTGGCTAATTTTTGTATTTTTAGTAGTGACAGGGTTTCACCATGTTGGCCAGGCTGGTCTTGAACTCCTGACCTCAGATGATCCACCCGCCCTGGCCTGCCAAAGTGCTGGGATTACGGGAACGAGCCACTGCGCCCAGCCGAGATAAATGTTCAACAGTTCCTTGCATATTGTTGCATATAGTTAGTGCTCAACGTATGTCAGCTGCTATTATTGTTGTCATTCGTTGTTATTCTCATTATTACTACTAAACCAAGCCACTGAGGTGAGAGATCTTATGAGAGATGTAGATTCAGTACAAGGCAAATTAATTAATTTGCCATAATTATAATAGGTCTCCTGATGCTTACCACTTCCTCTTCAACTGTTTTCGGTATCCAATTCTTCAGGTCTCCTCTAACACCTTCCAGTTTGCCTTCAACCTTTGAAGGAAATTTGTTTGGCCTTAGAACTGAGTCCACCCAGGCCCTCACCAGTGTCAGAATCTTAGGCATGCTCTGTGACCTCTGTGTCAAACCTCTCCTAAAAGGTGGAAATGACTTCTTAGTGCCAGCCTTGTAAAGATGCTTATACAGGAGGAATGCAGTAAAACAGGGGTCCCCGATCCCCGTGTCATGGGCTGGTACTGGTCCGTGGCCTGTTAGGAACAAGGCCACACAGTAGGAGGTGAGTGGCTGGTGAGCGAGCATTACTGCCTGAGCTCCACCTCCTGTCAGATCAGCGGTGGCATCAGATTGTCATAGGAGCGTGAACTCTATTGTGAACTGTGCATGCCAGGGATCTGAGTTCCACTCTTCTTGTGAGAATCTAATGCCTGGTGATCTGAGGTAAAACAGTTTCATCCCAAAACCATCCCCCCATCCCAACCCGTGGAAATAGTATCTTTTATGAAACTAGTCCCTGGTGCCAAAAAGGTTGGGGACTGCTGTCTTAAAAGATATAAACTAGGCCGGGCGCGGTGGCTCAAGCCTGTAATCCCAGCACTTTGGGAGGCCAAGACGGGCGGATCACGAGGTCAGGAGATCGAGACCATCCTGGCTAACACAGTGAAACCCCGTCTCTACTAAAAAATACAAAAAACTAGCCGGGTGAGGTGGCGGGCGCCTGTAGTCCCAGCTACTCGGGAGGCTGAGGCAGGAGAATGGCGTAAACCCGGGAGGCGGAGCTTGCAGTGAGCTGAGATCAGGCCACTGCACTCCAGCTTGGGAGACAGAGCGAGACTCCGTCTCAAAAAAAAAAAAAAAAAAAAAAAAAGATATAAACTACTCAGAGCTGGGCCTGACGTGCGGTGATTTGTGGCCGTTGTTTTCATTATTTTTGTCTGTTGGAGATTTGGAAACAATCGATCTTTTCTGTCATGAATTTCCACTTTCTAGTTTTTCATGAAATTTACTGTATTCAGTTATAAAACCACAGAGCGCCAGAACAAGCTTGTCCGACCCGCAGCCTGCAGGACGCTTTGAAGGCAGCCCGATTCCAATTCCAAAACTTTCTTAAAACAGTCTGAGATTTTTTGGTGGTTTTGCTTTTTAGCTCGTCAGCTATTATTCGTGTCAGTGTGTTTTACATGTGACCCAAGACACTTCTTCCAATGTGGCCCAGGGAAGCCAAAAGTAGGGACACCTTTGCCGTACAACATTAAGCTCTAGGGACCTTAGGGAGACTTTAGTTCAACTCCTCACTTTGTAGTGGAAAAATCAAAGCCCAGGATGGTGAGAAATTCCCTGGGGCCGCACTGCAGAGCCAGTAAAATGAACGCAACATTGTGAACAGTTTCCCTCATGAGAGCCCGTCCATCCCCCATCAGCCCCACACATTCAAGTCCTGCCTGATTTTTCCCTTCTTTTTGGCCTGAGTATTAATATACATATCTTTTTAAATGTTAAGTTAAAAACAAGGACAACACCCATTTTTGCTTTGCTTTGTCCTTGGTTCTATTTAATGTCTCCAGATCTCTAATAGTTTATTTTTTTTATGTTTTCATCTTTATTTGTCACAAAGATTTTTTTTAAAGGAAATTTTTATAATGTACATAATTGTTCACTGTTTTACTCTTTTCTCCCTTCTTTAGAACCTGTCAAAGCCAAAATATCATTTGGGGCTCTGCCAGATGTTTTCCCACCAAGTCAGAAAGGTAAATGAATTTTTTTGTTCAACTGGATTAACTGGAAAGAAGATAATTAAAACACAAATATAATATATAGTATTTAATGATATATAGTAATCTTACACAATAATATATAATATTTTAATAATATTATTTAGCCTTAAAATATTATTAAGTCTTTACCTAACCTTGATAATAATAGTTTGTATGATTTATTGCTGGTCAGAGTTACTAGCCAAGTCATTTAGAATCCAATGTTTATACTTAATAAAGCAATTCAATCATTAGTAAATGCTCAAATCAGGGGTTGGCATTTCTGACTTGAAAAGCCTACATTTAAGTTTTAACTCTAGTAGCTATTTAACTTTTAGAGAAAGCAAATAAAATCTGAGTTTCATCTTCCTCAAATATGAAATAACAACAATAATAACACTAATAATCGTACCTATCTCTAGAGTTTCAATATCATAACCATGGCTTTGTGTACATACAGACCGACTGTTCTCCGAGACACTCCCCATCCACCCTCATCACCCCAACCTCCAAAATATACAGCAGTGAACTCAAACAACAACAAAAAGACCCGTAGGGTCTACATAAGTCATACCCAGGTTTGAATGAAAACATTCTTGCCACTTTTTTCATACAATGGCTTATATTTCTGTTTTGAAGAAACATATGAACTTTCGAAGGGAAAGGTGACAAGATATCAATAGCCTTTCTGAACTTAAGGGAGTGTAATTGTTGGAGAAGCAGAACCTCTTGCGAAGGAGACAGTTATTCTGCCCTAGGCCTCTCGTGGCAGAAAAACTTCATATCAACTCGACCACAAAAATGATAAAGAATGAGATAGAGGGAGAACAGTCTGACCTGAAAAGATAATCAACCTAGAAATCCAGAAACAGAAAGGCCCAGGAGAGGGATTAAGACTGCAGCCAAATCTCTTCTTAATTTTGTTAATCAGACATTTGTCAGCACAGGGCACTTTGCAAGTGTTGAAAAATCGAAGCTGGTTAATAGGGCCTGGGCCCTATCTTATTACTTTCTTTATCACTGGGGAGCATTTCTCAAGTTGGCTTCCTAAAAGGCATTTGGGTTTCTGTCTCGGGTATGAAGATAATTATTTCTGTCATGATGAATAATTTAAGCCATCATTCCCAACTCCACCCTCAGACTACTCTTAGCTTTCAACACAAGGAGATACACTGCTCTGTAATATAACAGCTTCTCTGTTTTATAGACCTGGGAGGAAACGTAATGAAAGCAAAAATGTTTCCCCAAACTTCCATGCCAAAATTATTGGTTGGTTATCACTGATTTTTCTCAGTGTAGAATCATAGAACATTAGCACTGAATGTGTCCTTAGATAACTACAGACGAGAAAGACGAAGCATGGATTAATTCAGTACTATGGTCAGGGCATAAAGCTACTCAATGGAGTGGAGTTTTAGACATAGGTTTGTTTGTCTCTTGATAAAATTACTTACTTTCTTCGCACCACTCTAATATTGTGACAATGTTGTGTTATAAAAGTTAATGAGATCAAGCACAGTGGCTCATGGTTGGAATCCCAGCATTTTGGGAGGCTGAGAAGGGCGGATCACATGAGCCCAGGAGTTCGAGGCTGCAGTGAGCTGTGATCGCACCACAGCACTCCAGCTTGTGCAACAGAGTTAGACCCTGTCTCTAACTAACTAATTAATTAATTTTAAAAGTCTGTTAAACAAGAAACTTGGCCTGGCTGTCTCACATACTGGCTGGTTAATTAAGCACCTTGGGACCCTATAAAATGGGTCTGATAACTCAAAATTTGTTTCATTCTGAAACAATCTCAAACTTACAGAAAAGTTGCAACTCCAGTACAAAGAGCTTTTCTTGAACTGCTGAGAGAGTTCCCAACATGGTGTAAATCTAGTGCTTCATCCCCTGAAAACTTCAGTGTGTATTTCCTACAAACAAGGACAAAATCAGCAACACAGCCACCAAAGTCAAGAACTTAGTGTTTGTGCGTTCGTGTTTCACCACCTCTTTCATTAGGGTCCTTTTCAGTAAAAGGAGCTTATTCCAGATCACAGATTGCCTTTGGTTGTCATGTCATTTAAATTGTCATGTCATGTATTCCCTGCAATCTGGGACAATTACTAGGTCTTCTCTCGACTTTCCTGATCTCAGAACCTTTGCGGATCAAAGGGCTGTTATTTCATAGAATAACTCTCAGGCTGTTTTTGCTGGTGTAGCCTTGTGAGTAGATAGGCAGTAACACACACAGGTGGTGTGCAGTTTGGATGGACTTATTATAGATGTTAATTTTGGTCACATGGTCAAGGTGATTTCTCCCTTGATCCTTCAATCTAATGACATTTTTCCTTTATAATTAATAGGTATTTAGTGGGCAGATATTTTGAGACTATGTAAATAGCCTTTACCTTATCAACGTTCTAAGTTATTCATTTACCTATACCACTGTAAACTCATAGTTTCTCATTTTACTCAATGGGATACAATTCTTTAAAATATTTATTTTAATATTCTCATTGGCCAAGATTTAGTCATGTGGAAGCCCTGTGGAGATAGCCACTGTGTCCTTTTGACATGTCTCCATCATTCTGTGAATTCTTATTACTTTTTGCAGAAGAAGGAAGATATTCCAGACTCATTTTGTGCTTTTTTAGTCCCAGAGCAGGAATCAGCCACTTGTCAAAGAAACTTGGGCCCTGTTAGTAGATAACAAAATTTAGAAACAGTATCAGGGCACTAGGTAGGCTCGTTGCACACGCATACTCACAATGGCACCCATATTTCTTTCTACAGCTGCCTCCATACAGTACATTGAAAACCGTATGTTCACACCAAAGCCTCCAAATCCAACCTGCACCACAGGGTTCATCTTTCTAGTCTTCTCCTTCCCTCCTTCCCTCCCTCCCTCCCTTCCCTCCCTCCCTCTCTCTTCTCCCTTCCTTCCTTCCCTCCTTTGTTTCTTTCTTCCTCCCTCCCGCCTTCCTTTTTTCATTCCTTCTTTTCTCTCTCTTTTCTCTCCCTTCTCTTTCTTCCTTCCTTCCTTCCCTTTTCTTTCCTTCCTCCCTTCTTCCTTCCTCTTTCCCCTCCCTTCCTTCTTTCCTTCCTCCCTCCTTCCCTCTTTCTCTTTCTTTTCTTTCTTTTCTTCTCTTTCCCTCCTCCCTTCCTCCCTTCTTCCTTCCTCTTTGTCCTTCCTTCTTTCTTCCCTCCCTCCCCCTCTTTTTCCTTCCTTCCTTCCCTCCTTCCCTCCCTTCCTTCCTCCTTCCCTCCCTCCCTGCCTTCCTCTTCCTTTTGTTCTTTTCTTCTCTTTCTTTCCTTCCTCCCTTCCTCCCTTCTTCCTTCCTCTTTCCCCTTTCTTCCTTCCCTCCCGCCATCCCTCCCTTCCTCTCTCATTCTTTCATTCCTTTCTTCCTTCCTTTTTCCCTTCCTTCCTTCCTTCCTTCCTTCCTTCCTTCCTTCCTTCCTTCCTTCCTTTTCCCATATTTGTAATTCCCTTCTTTGGTAAGAAAAAAACCTGGTTCCATCATCCTTAACATGTTTACCCATTTTGTCACTGCCCCCATCTGTAGCAGGTTTCCTGAGCTGCAGAAGCTATGGGCACCTCTCTGGCCTGGGTGTCCTTCACCCTCTGGAGCACCCGTACTCTGCCCTGGGCCTCCTCCTACACAAATCCCCTCTTCGCTCTGACTCTGACACTTGCAGACCCCTTCTTCCTCTGCCCAGGTGCCGATACCCCACATGGACTGTACCATCTGGACCCCTTCAGGCCCCACACGGGCTCCAATGCTCTGCTCCAGCCACGCACCTTTCCTGCCCCTGTGCAGGCTCCTTGCTCAGCCCCCACCAAAGGCCTCTGGACTGAATTTGATAACTTCCTCATTTTGCCTCTCAGGGTAGCTCTAAACTTTTGATGAAACAATGGGTGTAAATGAACACTTTGCAAACGATGAAGAGTTTAAGGTCCTGGCCAAAGCATTTCTTCCCAGCAATGAAGCTTGTGGAGCCCAGGCTGGTATTCTGAAAAGGGGCGCCAGCCGTGCTCTATGCTGTTGACCTCGGGGATCCCTCACATCCCTGTCCCTCCCTCGCCCCTCCTGCCTGCCCTCACGCCAGACTCCACACCACGCCCTCCTTTTCACACCAACCTTCAGGAAAATCCCAACAGGACCCGCCAAAGGACTTTGGCTTCTTGGGGAAGACTGGGACGTAAACAAGTACATGGTGTGGATGGTGATATTTAGCATTTTCTCTCCCACCTCTTAGGTGAGATAAAACTGGTTTCTGTGACAAACAAACCAAAAACGTATAATGGATCACACAAAATAGAATATTTATTTCTCACTTCTGTGAATTCCACAATGGGAGTTCCTGTTCCCTGGCAGCTTATTCATTTGCCAGGGCTGCCCGTCACAAAGCATCACACACTGGGTGGCTTAAACAAGAGAGAATTATGGTCTCCCGGTTCTGGAGGCTGAAAGTTGAAGATGCAGGTGTTGGCAGCGCTGGTTCCTTCCAAAGCTGTGGGGTAGAGTCCGCCCCAGGCCTCGGCCCTTTTTCTGCAGACGGCTGTCTTCTTCCCACGTCCTCACCTGGCCTTCTCCCTACATCTGTGTCTGTGTGCCTAACTTCACCTTGAAACTGACCCAATAGCCCAATAGACAGTTTTTTTTTTTTTTTTTTGATAAACATAGAAATTACCCCATTTGGTCTTAAAGCTTGAGACTTACATTTTTTAGGCCCATGGCAGACAGGAGTCGGGGTTAGATTCCAGCTGCCATGGACAGAGCAGTGTGTGAAGACTTGCATCGTGAACTGTTGTTCCAGAACTACCATAGGAAAAAGCTAGGAAAGTGGAGAGAATCCACAGGCCTCCGAAGGCAGCAGATTTCTCCTGTAGGACCCGAGAGATACCCCAAATACCGTGCTGGTATCCACAGCTGAGAGACCTGCAGACCGTTCACATCACAGAACTCTGTACAGACAACCCCCAGTACCAGCCGGGAGCCTGGTAGACCTGTGGGTGGCTAGGTCCAGAAGAGAGAGAACCATCACTATAGCTCAGCTCTCAGGAAGCCACATCCCTGGGAAAAGGAGGAGAGTACTACATCAAGGGAACCCTCTATAGGACGAAAGAATCTGAACAGCAGCCTTGAGCCCCAGACTTTCCCTACGGCATAGCCTACCCAAATGAGAAGGAGCCAGAAAAACAATTCCGGTAATATGACAAAGCAAGGTTCTTTAACACCCCGCAAAACATCACACTAGCTCATCAGCAATGGATCCAAAACAAGAAGAAATCCCCAAGAAACATACTGTAGTCAGGAAATGAAAATTAGAGTATTGGTTGCAAGATCTTCAAGAGAGAGAGAGAAAAAGATATTATTTCTGTGCACTTTTTAGAATATTCTCAATATTTTAATTACCAATGTGTCATCTGCCAAAGAAAATGATATTAAAGGAAAAAGAGGTCAGTTGTAGCCCAGGGTAGCCTGAGCACTTCAGAGATTCTGCTCAGGTTCTACCCTGACACATTTAAGTTGCTGCTTCCTTTTGTTTGCGCAGTTGGGTAATTCAAATCTGGATTAGAATCTCTAACATTCTCTTGGGAGGTCATTCTCTCCCTAGGGCTCCTGTTATCTTTACTCTATGATATTAATGATAACTGTAACCACCAGCAGGGTAGTGCTGAAACAAGCATTATCCTACAAAACGGAAATTCACTGCTGGGAATTGTTCTTAAACACCGTTATGCATAACAATATTTTTAATGGGGTGATTCCTACCAACGGGTTCACAAAACTCCTGTCATTTTTTAAAGCAGAATTAAATAATGCCAGGCAGCAGAGTGTGTTAGGCATAAATTACAGATGGCAGGAGGGCAAAGACATTTGGTGCTGGATAAATTAAAGCCTTAGATTATGGGGTCAGTGTGCTAGGCACAGGGAAGGAAGGCTGAGGCTGTACGAGGGGAATGTTTTCAGACCACATTGAAATTAGGTCTCCGGTCCTTGAGGACTAAGCACCTAGGAGAGATCATTACTGCAGAAGGGAAGGATTTTCTTGGCTACAAAATATTACTAGAAAAATGTAAGCTTTTTTTTTTTTTTTTTAAATCTTTCCTGAGATTGTAAAGTCCTAAAAGGTCAGGTATGGATCTGGTTATGTTTCTAAGCTTGACAGACTTTGGAACTCATTATATATTTCACAGGTAAGAAGGAAATACAGTGCCTTGGGACACTTGGGTCCCAAGAGAGTCAGAGCTTATCTTCTTCTTCTTTTTTTTTTTGTATAGATGGGGTCTCGCTATGTTGCCCAGGCTGGTTTTGATCTCCTGGCCTTAAGCAATCCTCCCACCTCAGCCTCCCAAAGTGCTGAGACTACAGGCATGAGCCACCACACCCAGCCTTCTCTAAACAGCAACCTCAAATTAAAATGAGGTCCTTTCTGAAGGCTTAGAGATTGGGTACACCACGGAAAATATTTGATTTCTCTCTAGGCCTTACCTTTGTGGGGATTTAAGTTCTGCTTATTCAGCCTCAGAAATATCTTTCAAAGTGTGGCCTTTCCCACCATCCGTACAAATTTGAATCTTCAGCATCTCTGGCCTTGACTACTCATAACCTCTCACTAACCCCAGCACCTCGCATCTCAGTCTCTTCTCCCATTCTCTTGCTGACTACCCTCCGCACTGCTGCCAAGGACGTGTTTTCTAAACGTGGTACTCATGATGCAGGGTAGGCCTAATGTTCTAACATGAAAAATTGACTCCACAGGATAGAGTCTGAAATCTCTAAGATGTTCTAAGAGATTGTGAAAGCACCTCTCCAGCCACGGCTGTCTGCAGGGTCCGTGCTTATGCTTCACTGGAACTCTCCATCTGCCTCAGCTGTGTCACACTGAATGCCAAATCCTTGGGACTTAGACTCTTCTAGGGTTGTCAGTAGTGTATGTAGAGCTTTTGTGGAAATCAGAAGACCCCTTTTCCCCAGCAGGATACAGCCAGTGCCAGGCCACCTTGCTTGGTAGGAAGCACTAGCGCTGGATTTCAGCCCCACTCGGCCCCTCATCTGCACAGTGGCTCCCTAGGTGCTGAACTGTTCCTGGGACTGTGGTGAGCTTCCCCATTCCGTTTTCTTTATAAGCAGATTAAATGTCACGTACAACCACTTCCAGGCAGAGGCTGTCACTCCCTCATCTTTGATAGCACAGCGCTTCAGATGTTCAGACGTCTACCATTTGTTCAGACGCCTACTGTTCGTTCAGACGCCTACCGTTTGTTCCTCCAACTAAAAGACTGTGGGCTCAAGAACAATGTGTTTGTTTTTTACACACCTTGTTTTTGTTGTTGTTGTTGTTTTAATCCCCAGTTCCAAACACACTACATGGCACGGAATAGCGGTTCCAAGCATACTACATGGTACAGGAATAGCTGTTCAGTAAGTGTTCCATAGGGAAGGCAGGAGGGAGAAAGGAAAGAGTCATTGAGTCTAAACTTGCAAAGAAAACTGGAAAAAGATGGATTTCCAACAATGTTGCAGAAATTAATGATTAGGAAAAAGTAGATTACTATTCTACACTATATTCTGAAAGAAAATATTTCAAAATGCTGGAAAATTGAAAATTAAAAATTACATGGGATTTAGTAGTACTTAAATTCCCAAAATATAAATATTTAAGAGGAAAAATGAAATGAAATTTAAAAACTGTTGTAAGGAAACAAAAATGTACTGGAAATTTTGTATCTAATATACAGATAAAAACAATATGTTCTGAGCATAATACCAAAGCCAAGAACCGTAAAGGAAAAAGTTCATAATGGGCCAGGTGCTGTGGCTCATGCCTGTAATCCCAGCACTTTGGGATGCCAAGGCGGGCGGATCACGAGGTCAGGAGATCGAGACCATCCTGGCTAACACAATGAAACCCCGTCTCTATCAAAAATACAAAAAATTAACCAGGCGAGGTGGCGGGCACCTGTAGTCCCAGCTACTTGGGAGGCTGAGGCAGGAGAATGGCGTGAACCCGGGAGGTGGAGCTTGCAGTGAGCCAAGATTGCACCACTGCACTCCAGCCCGGGCAACAGAGCAAGACTCTGTCTCAAAAAAAAAAAAAAAAAAAGTTCATAATGACTACATAACCCAACACATATACATAATGAAATGACAAGTAACAACTTAGAAATAGTTATAACAAAGAGTTTATAACTTTCTTACAAAATTATAAGTTAAAAGCTCTTATAAATCAGGTTTGATGGCTATCTAAAGAGAGAAAAGGTAAAATACATTCATCTATTTTTACTTTCATCTACATCAGTGTTTGTATATTTGAAAGCTTTGTTATTTAGTGCATGCAAAATTGAGATTATTATAGCTTCTTGATGTATTAATTATTTTACTATAAAATATAATTTATATGGTCCTGGTAATAGTCCTTGTCTTTAAGTCTATGATGTTTGATATTAATATAATAATTCCCTCTTTCTTAAGATTACTATTTGCTTGATGTATCTTTTCCATACTTTTAACCTATAGATGTCTTTATATTTTAAAGCACATTTATTATAGACGGCATATGTTGGATCTATTTTACCTGGTCTGAAAACCAATTTTAGTTGTGGTGTTTAGGCCATTTACACTTAACATAATTATAAACATTGTGTTTCAGTCCACCATCTTGCTATTCGTTTTGTAGTTGACTCATCTGTTCTTTGAGTTTTTTTTCCCCGACTCTTTTTCTGCCTTTCTCCAGACTGACAGAATAATTTTAAAATGATTTCCTTGTATGTCCACAATGGATGTTTTCTCTATGTCACTTGTTTCACTTTGTTTTGGTGGTGGTTCTTGAGATTCTACTGTGCATTTTTACCTTATAATTATCTATCTCCCAATAATAGTATATCACTGCATGTAAAGTGTCAGAGCCTTACGATGTTATATTTACATTTCCCCACTGTTTACTCTCATCCATATTAACAGAATCAGGGTGGGGCATGCAGCATATGATCACCAAAAATGCCCTGAAAAATATATGACAAAATATTAAGACTCATTTATGATAAAACCTTGTAGCAAACTAGGAATAAACGGCACTTCTTTAATTTAACAAAGTACATCTATGAAAAACCTACAACTAACGACATGCTTGTTAAAGACTGAATGGTTCCTCCCTGGGATCAGGAGCAAGGAAAAGATGTCTTCTGTTACCACTCCTATTCAACACTGTGCTGGAGGTTTTGCCCAATAAGGTTAAAAAAGAAATAAAATGTACACAGATTTGAAAGAAATAAAGCTATTTTCATTTGCAGATGATATGATTGCATATGTAAATAATCCTAAGAAATCTATAAAAATAGCTACAAGGCTGAGGTGGGTGGATTACTTGAGGTCAGGAGTTCAAGACCAGCCTGGGCAACATGGTAAAACCCCGTCTCTACTAAAAATACAAAAATCAGCCAGGCGTGGTGGCGTCCGCCTGTAATCCCAGCTAATCGAGAGGCTGAGGCAGGAGAATCACTTGAACCTGGGAGGCAGAGGTTGCAGTGAGCTGAGATCACACCATTGCACTCCAGCCTGGGTGATAGAGTGAGACTCTATCTCAAAAAAACAACAAAAATAAAAATAAATTTAAAAAGCTGCAAAAATTGTAAGTACATTGAGAAAGCTTACAAAATGCAAGGTCGATGTACAAAATTTAATTATATTTCAATACACCAGCAATGGACAATTGGAAAAAGAAATTTTAAAAACTAATACCATTTACAATAGCATAAAATATTAAAATTATTTAATAAAATATGCATAAAACCCAAATACTGAAAATCAAAAAAAAAATTGCTGAAACAAATTAAAGAAATAGACCGTCTCTGTATTAGTCCATTTTCAGCAATGGTTAATTAACTCCCAGTTCCACATGGCTGGGGAGGCTGCAGGAAACTTACAGTCAAGGCAGAAGGCTTAGGGGAAGCAGGCACCTCTTACTTGGTGGCAGGAGAGAAAGAGAGCTAGCACAGGAGAAAATGCCATTTATAAAACCATCAGATCCTGTGAGAACTCACTTGCTGTCATGAGAATAGCATAGGGGAAACCGCCCCCATGATCCAGTCACCTCCCACCAGGTCCCTCCTTCCACGTGTGGGGATTACAATTTGAGATAAAATTTGGGTGGCGACACAGAGCCAAACCATATCAATCTTCGTGGATTGACTTAGTATTATTAAAATATTAATTATCTCTAAATTGATCTATGTATTCAAAGCCGTCTTAATGAATTTCTTACAGGCTTCCCTTAAAAATGACAAACTAATTCTAAAATGCAAATGCAAAGAATGTAGAATACCCAAAATAATTTTGAAAAAGGAGAATAAAGTTGGAGGACTCATATTACCTGACTTCAAGAATTACCAAAAAATACAGTAATTAAGAAAATGTGATATTAACTTAATAATGGGCATATTATTGTGGAACTAAAACAGAGTCCAGAAGTAGAACCATACATATGTATGGTGTTGGCTTTTCTGCCTAAGGAACCAAGCTAATGTAATAGGGGAAGGGTAACCTTTAATAAGTGGTGCTAAAACAAAACAAAACAAAAATGAATTTCAACTCATACTTCACACTATTCACAAAATTATTTCAAAATGAATTGTAGTTGTAAATGTATTGGCTAATACTAGAAAACTTCAAAGAGAAAATGTAAGTGATCATCTTTACAACCTTGTAATAGGCAAAGATTTCTCAAATAAAACACAAAAAAAGCATGAACCATAATAGAAAAAATTAATACCTTGAACTCCACCAAAATTAAAACCTTCCGGTCCTTGGAAGATACCATAGATACCATTAAGAAAATGACAAGGCAAGCCACAGACTAGGAGAAAATATTAGCAATATACATCTGACAAGGGATTTGCATCCACTGTGTATAAAGGGTTCTACTAACTCAATGATAATCCAATTAAAAACTGGGTAGGATTAGAACTGACACTTCATGAAAGAAGACACATGAATGGCCAATAAGTGCATGGAAAGATGCCCAATATCACTAGCCATCAGCAAATGCAAATTTGAAACACATTGACATGCTACTACACACCCACTGGAAGGGCTAGAACTTAAAAGGCTGATGATAGCAAGTGTTGGCAAAGATATGGAACAACTGGACCACTCATAGATTGTTTTGGTTGTATAAACTGTTACAACTTTGGCGTCTTCTTGTGAAGTTAAACATGCATTTACTACACAATTCAATAATTCCTCTCCTAGGCATTTATCTAAGGGAAATAAAAACACATGTCCACAAAAAAACACTTTTATACAGATGTTCATTGCAACTTACTTTTAAGGCTAAAACTCAAAACAACCTAAATGTCCATTTGCAAATGAGTGGTAAGCAAATTGCGTATATCTATGCAATGCAATATTACCCAGTAATAAAAAGGAACAAACTACTAATGCCCTCAACATGGATGTGTCTCAAAAATGTTATGCAGAGTAAATGAATACAGACTCGAAAGAGTACATGTTGTATGACTCTGCATATATGAACGTATAGAATTATCAAAAGGCCTCTATAGTGACAGCAAACAAATTAGTGATTGTCTGGGACTAGGACAAAAGGACATGGGGTAACTTTTTAGAAGAACAAAAATATTCTGCATCTTTGTTGGCTTGTGGTTACATTGTGTGTACGTTTGTTAACACTTGTGGAACATACCTGTAAAGTGAGTGTATTTTTTATACAGTATGTAAATAATACTTTCATCAAATTGATTTTAAAAAACAAAAATAGTATATCATTTTGAAAGTATGAACCTGGCAAAAAATTTAAGACGTGAGGACGTGAGGATAGGACGCTTTCATACACAGCAGGTAGGAAAATGAATGAATGAAAACCTTCTCTGAGAGAAGGGTGTAGCACTTACCCAAATCCTTAACAATGGATGTATTCTGTTTAATAATTTTTTTTCATTCCTTCCTAGGACTAAATTCTAACTAAACAATTAAAATGTACAAAGGCTTAGCTATGAGAGTGCTTGTCTAAATGTTGTTTATCATTCAAAGTACTGAAAATAAACTATCCCAAAATAGGAGCTTGGTTAAGTAAATTATATTCGTGTAATAAAGTGCCATGCAGTCACTAAAAAGGATGGGAAATTATAGCTGTTGATATCAAAATACATTCATGACATCTGATTAAATGTTTACAAGACACATTTATAAAACTGTGTCATACAATCTTACTTTTGTACAAGCACAGTAAAAAGGCAAGGAAATGCCAGGAGTTATTATTGGTAGTTTTACCTAGATGATAGGACTGTGATGAGGTTTTCCTTCTCTTTTTCTGGTTTATTTGCATGTTTCTCTCTATTTCAAATGCACACATAATGTTTTTCTAAAGACAAAAATAGAAGTGTATTTTGTTATAGCAAGTATTGTTCTTAAAAGGTAAAATAAAGGGTATCCTGAGAGACAAGGTGCTGTGTGGAACATTATTAAGGTAAGCACTGGGGTGTGACAGAGGCTTGGCCTTTTAGTCTCTGTCGTGGACGGACACTGGACTCAGGCAGGGAGCCCTTTTTGGGTTCCTTCATTGCCATCTGACTTCCTACTACTTCAGGCTCTCCTGATATGAATTATTTTGTACCTTTTCTCAACCTATGGACTTGTTGATAAACCAACTTTGAAAGAAAGCTGCTGTAGGGACAGCAACCAACATTAATGATGACAGTCAAGTGAATTTGGGCTGAAAGGATTTCATTTCCTGGGGACATACACTCCTCCACAATACTTTAGACTCCATGAAGGGAAGAACTGTCTACCACACAATATAAGAGCCTGACAACTTCAACTAGTATAAGGTGGTCCTTGGCAGAGCTCAGCACCCAGTGGATAATAGGATTTATAAATTCACTGCAATAGAATACTCTTGTTGGAATTCCTTAAGACCTTTTCAAATGCCTCATGGCCAAATACCCAGCAAGTATCCTTGAAATAATTTGAGCACTAGAACTGAGAATTGTTATGTAAATGGTACATGGATGCTAACAGCCACGTGAGGTCTTAGAAGGAAAGGTTAAAAGAATTGGGTTAATGAGCTTGGTGGGAAGAAAGTTGAAGAGAAATGTAACAGCTATCATTAAGAATCTGAAATATTATTATAAATAGACTGTTTCCCAACCATTCTCAATATCCGCAGAGAGCAAAGTTTTTGCTGCAGCAAGAAGTCAAATAACACACTGGTAAAGAACTTTCTGATTCAACACTGAAACAGGCTACCAAGAGATGAAGTATTCATTCCTGGAAACCTTTCAGAATAGCATAGACAACTCACTGTTCAATTAACCTGAATCTAGCCCTGAATCAAAGAATCAAACAAATGCCCCTTGTGCTTCCTTCCCATATTAGGGAGGTGTACTTTTATCTTAACTAGAAAGTCACTCCATCAAAAGAAGGCCAGAGAACTCACTGAAGTGGCCACAAAGTGCTGAGTGTTAATTTTTTTAATGACATGTATAAGAATGATATTCATTAAATTTAGAGAGCTTTATACACTGTGGAAGTGACACAGGATTTTTCTCAGCCCCTTTGCTGGACTTGCAGCATGGGCATCCCGTCTACTTGGCCTGCTGCGCTCAGCTCCTTGCAGGAGGGAGCACGTGAGCAAGCGAGTTTGGGATCTGGCCGGCCACTCCAAGCAGCAACAAAGGAGCAAGCTTCATGAGGGACCTGTGACCAGACCAGGCATGTCACCTTGAGAGGGCGCCTGTGACCCTGAAGCCCCCGAGGGGGTGTTTTTGTGCTAATTAGCTCTTTTAGTTCCACTATCCACAGCCTGATGGACAGCATCATGTTAGCAGCTCAGCCAGTCCCTGGCCCCATTGTGTGGGGTGGCTGCCCTCTGCCAGTGAGGGCAAAAGGCCAGTGTGACAGCCTTTCTGTGTACCTGCAGTTGGTGGGTCCAAAGCTCGTGTCCAGCATCCAAGAAGAATGAGGGTACATGACAACCGAAGAGTGAGCAAGGCAGGGAGTTTTATTGAGTGATGAAACAGCCTTCCATGGAGAAGAGACATGGGGATGGATGGTCCCCCTACCTGAAGGCAGAAAAGTCCCCCCAGTGTGGCTGAGTCTGGGGCTTTTATGGGCTCAGAATAGGGGAGGCGGCAGGCCACAGGTAGTATTGGAAAAGGCAACATTTGATTGGTTAAAAGGCATTATTCAGAAAGAATCAACCAGGAAAGTGGGGGCAAACAGGAACAGAAGTTCTCACACTGGGTCGTAGGTTTCATCCAGGACCAGCAGTCTGGTCTTCCAGCCTTCAGGCTGTTTTTTGGCTTGAAGGTGGGGTTTCGCTGGGGACCCATCCCTGCCTGCCTGGGCATTTGGCTGCCTCCTGTTGCTATCAGAAGTTGTGCATGTTTAGTCTTAAAAAATTGCAGCCAATGTAAACACTGCCTATTGCAATGAAATATAAAACAAATTATGTAAACTTTGCACCCTGGAAAAAAGTTTCAAGGCATTCTACCATCTACCATCAACCATGCAAATATCTAAACTTATGTGAACTGTCAAGCAATAAAGTGGAAGGATCTGTGTGCTTTTCCATAGAGATGTAGTCTTCCTTGGCCCTACCCATAAACAATATAAAAGTTAAGGAAATTAATGTATTTTCCCAAATTACTTGAAAATGTCACTCTTTGTTCAGAACTGCTAAGACCTAAGGTCCAGTGAGGTCCTAGTAGTCAAAATGTTAAATCACAACAAAGCCAGTTAATGGGGTATTAACCACACCTTGTTGAAATTCCACATTGAAACAGGCTGGTAGTGCATTCAATTTAAATGACCTCAGTTGATTTAGGACTCAGTTTGCAAAAATGGTCCCCAAAGCTTCAGCTATGAATGATTATTTTGTGGGGTTTTCCTGCAGTTTTCCAAACCTTACCCTTAGGGCTGCACAGTTTAGGCATAAAGCACAGGCTTAGAAGTGAGACTCAAGGGTCTGGAGGTTTGTTTTTTTTCCCTCCTCCATGGACTTCAGCAAGTTGCTAGGAAACTTTTGTTTCTCAGTCAAATTCCAGCTCCCAGAGCAATAATTAACAATTAGCATTGGCACCAAAATAAAACACCAGTGTCTTCTGGCCAAGAGGCAAAGACAACACATGAGGCATTTAGCATTAGTTAATGAATAATTATTAATTAATCAAGTCTCAAATAAATAGCCATCTTTAGTTTTGCCAGAGACTATTTACTTTCAAATTATTCCCTCATGACCAGCAACAACCAATTTGAGGGGCTGTATTATGGCATCAATTTTATTAATGTCACGTTGGAAAGACAATCATAACAATAAAACAGCACACAGCTGTTAGAGGAGTTTTTCTATATGTGTTAATCATTTATTCATAATAGATTTTAATATTCTACATCATAAGCTGCAGTGTTTTAAATATAGGATGGGCAAAAAGATGAGGCAGTAATGAATTTTTCACACTTACCTATTCTTATAATAAAGTCTTAAAGAACATCTCCCTATATTTTCAAAGATGTCTGTGTGTTGCGTAAACCATTGTCACCAAAATATTATTGTTAGACAATATTATTAATTATAATTTACAAAACTGCTAAATAAGAAACTTAGCAATATGTTTCTTCATAATTTATGAATCGCCTTGAAAAGGAAATGCTTTTCCCAATTTGGTTCTGGGTAAAGCTGGGAAGTAAGCAGTTTCAACAGTAGCTATCTCAGCTAATTACAGATTATATTGGGCAAACTCTTAATATTTTTGTTTTAGTGTTGAAAAGAGAAGACTCTAGGATATAGGGCTCAGCTACAAGAAAATCAGAACAGAGAAAGCAGCAAAGAGATTGGTTGCACATTTGTAAAATCAGCATGTTAAAATCTTGATAGATGTAAAAAATAAATGTAAAAGAACAGTGTTTCTGGCCAGGTGCAATGGCTCATGCCTATAATCCCAGCACTTTGGGAGGCACAGTGGGGTGGATCACTTGAGGTCAGGAGTTCAAGACCAGCCTGGCCAACATAGTGAAACCTTATCTCTACTAAAAATACAAAAATTACCCAGGCATGGTGGTGGGTGCCTGTAATCCAGGCTACTTGGGAGGCTGAGGCAGGAGAAACTCTGAAACCCAGGAGGTGGATGTTGCAGTAAGCCAAGATCACACCATTGCACTCCAGCTTGGGCGACAGAGCAAGACTCTTGTCAAACAAAACAAAACAAAACAAAAAAACAAAAAGAACAGTGCTTTTACAAAGAACTCCACTGGAAATCCTAAAAATAACAAACTCTCTTTGTGTCCTTGGCTGTATGTTCAAATGTTGATATAGAATTAACCGGCAGGAAAACACATCTTACCCAAGAACATGACAGGAGGGTATATTGGAAAGAGGGCAAACTTTGTAATTCAACTGGACTGAAGTTCAAATTCCAGTTCTATGAATGTGGGAAATTCACTCTGTAAACCTCACTGCTCATCTATAACATGGGTCAATAAGGTATATGTGCAAGATTACAGTGAGGAATAATTTACACAAATTATGTAAAATGCAAGGTTTACAGTAGGTACTCAATGAATATTGCAAATATATCTAAAACATATGCTCTAGGTAGGGATAGTAAGGAGAAACCCTAACAAGGAAATCTCTCATTCAAGCTTCCTATTTAGCAAAGTCCAATTCAGTGAGAATCTTGCACAGGCCACACATTACTCGAAATCTCTCCTTTTCTCACAAATGCTTATACAGGACTCTATTGGGTAAGAACTTGTGTTTGTCTTGTGGATTACAATGAGGAAAGCAGAAAGGAAAGGATATTCCAAAGGAAAAAAAAAATAAAGTTATTTCAAGCTAATAAGAAAACAGGACAGGACAAAATCTGCAAGGCCCTGCATTACAATTTTTTCCAACAAGCATGCCCCTGGCCCCTGGGGAAAAACGTCGTATTTGTGGAAATTAAGCGAATATTTATAAATATAAAAACCCAAGCTTCCCAGAGGTGATTTTTGTGTTTTCAAAGCAATACCAGAAAAATTTGGAAAAGAAGGATTTTCTCATTGAAGAAATGAATAAGGGCATGGTAAGGATATGATCTGTACAAAGAAAAACAGGTTGATGTCAGTTCCCCTCCCTGCCTCTGATTCCAACTCTGAGTTTTCCCTCCTGATCTCACATCTATTTTTTGCAGTTTACTTGTATGTTACATACTTACTATTGGGGGGGGGGGGGGGGTTTTTCTCTATCCTCTTAAGTTTAGTAACTGGGGTCCTAAAAAGTAAACTTGCAAAAGACAGATTAACAGGAGGAAAAGAGTTATTTTATGTGCATATGGGAGTCCTCACAGAATCAAGTGAAACCCCAAAGAGGTAGTGAGACCTGGAGGCTTATATACCACGCTAACAAAGGGCTGTAAATTTGTTCAGACATGACAATTACAAAGGAACAGGAGTTTTGAGCTTCCAGGGTAATTTGTGGGAAGGTAAATATATAGGGAAAACTAATGGAAGATAAAAATTGTTTATTAGGGTTTTGTTTATGCATACTTATCTCAGTGCTCTCTCCAGTAATAAGATTCATTCTCCTCTTCCTGGTATGAGAAAGAGGAGTGGGGACACCATCTCAAAGGGAAATTTATGTACTGCTTTCAGGCAAATAGGGACAAGGCAGATGGCTTTTTTGGTGTCTGCTCATTCTCACTCTCTGCATCTTAAAATAATCTTTATGCCAAAGTGGAGGCAGATAGTAAATATTTTAGGTCTTGCAGACCATAAAATCTCTGTTCAACTCTGCCATTGTTGTGGAAAGCAGCCATAGACAATATGTAAATAAATGGGCATATCTGTTTTCCCGTAGTCTTATTCACAAAATCAGGTGCTAGGCTAGATTTGGCCCTGTTCAAGGGGTTTGTTAATTTCAATCATCCTGACAGATCCACTAGTTTCAGATACCTTAATGTATTATAATTTTCTGTTACTCATATTAAATATTTCAAAAATTAGTTACTACTGCTTTCATGTTCATTTTGAAATATTATGTTATTTTGAATAATTTTGGAAATATGAAAATATAAAATTGGTTAAAAACAAATTGACAGAATATTTTCATAATTATTCCTTCCCTCTGCATATTCCATTGTTCTTTTTAATTTTCATTAACTTTTGTATGTGCTCAAGAACTTTTGATCTTAAAATAAACATTTTTAATGTCTCATCCTTTTCAGCTACCTCTATACTTTTCTCCAACTTTGAAAACATTTTTATTATCATCTCATCACTTCCAAATTCAGTCCAGTCTTTCCTTTGAGCTCCAGATTTGCATACCCAGTGGTCTAGTTAACTACTTTTTACATCTCAAAAGTAACTCAAATGTCCCCACCAACACCCAATCTATCTGGTCACAACTAGGAGTCACAGTCGATACCACTCTCTTTTTCAACCCCTTCCTCTACTAATTCATAAATATATCCTCCTGATTTTTTTTCCCAAATTACTTCTCAAGTATGTCCAGCTGTTTCCATTTTCTCCACCCCAACCATACTCCCAGCTAGTACATTTCTTGCTTAGACAGTTACAATAATCTTCCTACTCATCTATCACCTTCCTTTACTCTGGTTCCATCCGATCTATACTTAAGATTAAGAGGAATCTTTTCAGGCTGGACGGGGTTGCTTGCACCTATAATCCTAGCACTTTGGGAGGCCAAGGTGGGTGGATCACTTTAAGATAGGCGTTAGCAGACTAGCCTGGGCAACATGGTAGAACCCTGTCTGTACAAAAAGTACAAAAATTTGCCAGGCACGGTGGCAAACACCTGTGGTCCCAGCTACTTGGGAGGCTGAGGTGGGAAGATGACTTGGGAGGTGGAGGTTGTAGTAAGCCAGACTGCACCATTGCACACCAGCCTGGATGACAGATCAAAAGTCTGTCTCAAAGAAAAAAAAAAGAATAGTCTTTTCAAAATACAAATTTGGTCTTAAAATTTGTTTGCCTAAAACTCTCTGTTGGCTTTCTTGCTCTTAGAATAAAAACCAAAGTAACATGACTAAGAGTTCAGCCTGGTCCTGCCCTGCCCGTCTCTCCAGGTTTACAGCTCACCCCTGACTCTACCCACTTCAACCTCCTTACTCCTCCACCCTTTAAGCATTGCAGACTCTCTCCTATTAGGAGGTCTTGACTAGTCCTCAAGGAACGCTCCCATATAGGCCCTCATCGGGTAGTGAGAAGTCACAGTGGTTGACAGATTCTTTGATGTGCAAGTTCCTGCCTTGCCAGGAGTGTTTGCCAAGTTCTTCCTGTCCTCTCCTTCTTTCGTTCTCACCCCTTCTTCCATGCTAAGGCTCTTCATTAAGTATTTTCCTTGTGAAAGGCACTGCTGGTTGGGCATTTTGCAATGTAGAATGGCGTTGGTAACTGCTCTGACTTGAATCCCACAGAGTGCATGCTGTTAATAGCAATAGTAAAAAGCAATAATACTACTGATAGAGCTAATATTTGTCTAGTCTTTATTCTATTGCAGGCCCTGTCCTGAGTCCATTGGCTAATATAACCCTTAAATACTAGTATGTTAAAATTGTTATTCCCGGTTTGCAGATAAGAAAACCAAGGCTTACATTTTCTCTAAGACTCACAACTATTGAAGGGGTTCAGGACATGTTACCCCAAAATATGGCTCCTTCCTCACTAAGTCCCCCCAGTTTGTTACCATTAGATCACACCCCCCCTTGTTCAAGCATGTTTCCCTGTAACTATTCACTTCTTCATCAGACTTAGCATAAAATGTACATGGCTCTCCTGCTTCTTTGCATCTTCATTAATGAAGGCTCTTATGTTACATGAAACTTATATTACATACATTTGTATGCTTTTCCCTCATTAGTCTGTCTTTTGTTATAGGGGTCTGTATTAGTCCATGTTGTGTTGCTATGAAAGAATACCTGTGACTGAATAATTTATAAAGAAAAGAGGTTTATTTGGCTCACAGTTGTGCAGGATATACAAGAAGCATGGTGCCAGCATCTGCTTCTGGTGAGGCCTCAGTTAGCTTCCAATCATGGCAGAAGGCCAAGGGGGAGCGTTCAGACGTCACATGGCAAGAGAGGGTGCAAGAGAGAGGACAAGGTGCCAGACTCTTTTAAACAACCAGCTCTGTGTAAACTAATAGAATAAGAACTCACTCATTACCATGGGGAGGGCACCAAGCTGTTCATGAAGGATCTGTCCCCATGACCCAAACACCTCCCACCAGGCCCCACCTCCAACATTGGGGATCACATTTCAATATGATATTTGGATGGGATAAACCTCCAAATGATATCAGAGTGTCAGCCGCGAACCTTGTGGTGGGTGAAAAGTCTTTTCTCTCCGACACTAGTAAGTGTGGGATACGACACAGACCCTTCAGTCTGGTCACAGTCTTCACATTCTTAGCCGTAGCACTATATTGCTTCTGAAACATCACCATATACATCTTGGAAGAAAATTAAGAGTAAACAAAATCCATGGGGAAGGGCCAGAGAAACAGAGGATTTCTTTTTGGAGATTTCAGACCAGGAAGACCTCAATTTGTGTTGTAGTTTTCTAATTCTAGGGGGAGACACAGACTCCTTCTGTGGGTTAAGGAAGTTCCAAGAGAGTCAGACAGAAGCTGTAGAATCACTTTGGGACAAATGGCGCAACAAGAACGTCTCCTCTCCCCTCAAACAAAACAAAACAGAACAAAACAAAACAAAGGAATACTCTGCAGTGATGGTGTGTCTATAGCCAATATAGTCCTTAGCGTATTCAGGGCAACACAGTCTTTAGCACGACCTGACAATCACACTGCACCTGAGTATGGTGATAGCTGAACCACTGGGTTCCCAGACACTGTCCTTCAAGTGGTGCAGTGGGAACTGCAGGTTTCCCTCCTCTGGACAGCGAGCAACCCAACCTTTTGTCCTACGTCTCCATTCTCCTGAGTCCACACGCAATGGGGAAGAACCCACGTGATTTATTCCTGAAAGGATGAACGGACAATCGTAAGCGACCTCCTCTTGTCAAAGGGGTCTTTGAAATCACCAAGCAGTAAGGTCATTGCCTGTGTTAGAGACAGCAGTAATTCTTTGCAGAAAGGAGGTGAAATGATTAAAAAGACAGGTCAAGGGGTAAAATGGATTAAGTAGATGAGTGGAGGTTTGTGGGTAAAACATCAATGCCAATGTTTCCATTTTCCCATCACTGCTGTCAGAAAGCAATTGCTCCTTTGTTCATGTAAATGACAGGCTTTTAAGAGGTGACCTCAACCGTTCATTTTAAATAAAAGTCTCTCTTTGGTCCCTCCCTGGTGGATCAGGCTGCTTCCATGAAATAGCGATAAGGTGAACCAGTTTTCCTTGGATTCCAGGGGTGTCTCTTTCCTCTTGCCAGGACTGGGAGGTTAGGTTTTGCCCCTTTATTTATTTATCTAAAGGGAAAGAGAAATTGATGAATCTCACTTCTGTAGTCTTCAAAAAGTTGAATAAGTAATGATATGGAATCTAAAATATTTATTTTCAGTTCCTTATTTTGATCTTTTCTCCAGGTTCCATCAACCTCTCCAGCTCCTCCAGACTCCCCCATATACAAACTGACAGCTTTGTTTCAATCCTTATCACAGTTGCATTTCTGCTTAGCGGTCCAGTCAATATCATTTGCAAAGACAGCCTGAGTTCCTGGGGGATCAGTTCCTGAGGTCATTCTCTCTCCTTCAAAGTCAAAATGTGACTATTTCCAATGGTCCCCAAGAAGACAAATCCAGGCTGATTTTAATGCTTTCCACCCAGGAGTCCCTCTCTTCTGGCTGACAGTGGGGTTCAGGACATGCTACCCCAAATTATGCAGCTTGGGAAAATTGCAAAAGCTGACCATAAAAATTGGAAAGAATTTCCCTCATGCCATGTCCTCTGAAGCAGGCCTAATAACCTAGCTGACCTTCCCTGAAATAGGCCTGGAATGAGTCCTCATTCCAGAGGTGCCCTATGGGACACAGGGACACAGGACAGAACCTGAACAAATGGGCCTTGCTAAGGTCCCTCCAGTTTATTCCCATGAGATCCCATCGCCTTGGTCCAATCATGTGTCTCCACAAGGATCCACTTCGTCATCAGACTTAGCATAACATTTACACAATTGTGTTTCTCTGTGTCCTCATTCCTGAAAGCTCCACATAAAGTGTCACATAAAACTTGAATTCAATAAATACGCCTGCTTTCCCCTGTTAATCTGTCTTTTGTTATAGGAGTCTCAGCCATGATCCTTGCAATGGGTGAGGAAATCATTCTTTTCTCCCCTACCCTGATAGTCTCCATGGCTACATTTCTCCTTCCTTTCCTTCCTTCCTTCCTTTCCTTCCTTCCTTCCTTCCTTCCTTCCTTCCTTCCTTCCTTCCTTCCTTCCTTCCTTC